>NW_004525702.1:11522-14619 GCF_000260255.1 Octodon degus
TGCTTCCCTGGCAAGTGCAAGGGGCTGAGTTCTAATCCCCGGGTCCACCAAAAAAAAAGAAAGAAAGAAAGAAAATGACTAAAATAATTAGGGAAAGGGTATGCCAACATTCATACATGCGCCAGTATTATTTGACAGCGCTAGAGGAATTTAACAGTGTTTATTTTCCACAAAGATTAACAAAGTACTAAGATGATGGATTTTTAACCTGTCAAATTTGTCAAAGTGAAAAACAATATCAATAAGCACTGTTGGTAATAGCTTAAAAATGTGAACAAAATGACAAACTATTCATAGGAATATAGTGTGATAGATTATTATTAGGATGCACTTGTGCATATCAGTGCAGATTTAAATTTATACACTCCTTTGTACATTTACATGAATATTTTTATAGATGAGCTGGCTAAAAGTAGAAACTGCTGGAATGAAGGTAGATATAAACAATGTTTATTGTAATATTCTTTATCATTTCCAACATTTAATTATTAAAATATTAAATATAAAATATTAGAAAAATCAAAAGTAATAGGTACTTTCATGCTTATAAATGTTTATGATACCACTCTTATTTTCTTTGTAAAAATTATATCCTCCTGTACATAAACTTTGTATATCATTTAAGAAGGCCCTGGAATGGGAAGTTGGAGTGAGGTATGGGAGTCCAAATCTCTGTGGACATTTACTCATCAAAAGATTTATATGAGGGCTGACCAGTTGGCTCAGTGGACTAAAGCGCCAGATTAGGCAGGTTTGATCCCTAGTGTGCCATGCCAGCCCCGTCCCTAGGGCGCGCTAAGAGGGCGATTGAGACTGGACGTGGTGATGCGCACCTGTAATCCCAGTGCTTGGGAGGCTGAAAACAGGAGGATCACCATAAGTCTGATCTACGTAGTGAGACCCTATAGACCGTGTACTAAATATATTTAAAAAAAAAATCCATATGACTGTAAAAACTAACCAGTGAACACAAGTCTGTGTTTCCTGACCACAGACGAGCTAGGAATATGGTCTCGATGAGATGGCCAACTGGAAGCAGTTTGTGGTTCAGTGCCAGCCAGTCTGGGCACCTTGACTGTGAGGATGTCTTGCAGTTGCTTGGACAAGGGGAAGTGGCAGACCGGATGAAATATTCACTGGGGTCCTTGTCACAGATGCTTAGTTCTGTTACCCTAACAAAGAGACCTTATAGTACAGAGCCTGAAAGAATACAAAAGTTCATCCTGCTCTTGACCCTGAGTGGCTTGATGGGTTCTTGGCTCTGCACAGTCACTCAAAACCATCTGTCCTGAGGGGTAGCCTCCAGTTGGAGCTGAGGAGGTGTAGAGAAGTGTCTTGCTTTGTTCCAAGAGTAGGGCTGAAATCAAGACATTTCCCTTACCCTCCATGGGGACCGAGGCCCGAAGCCACATCGAGGTGCAGAGATGCCCAGAACAGGTGCCCCCGGGTCCCACACACACACCAGTAAGGGTGCTGTGTGTAGGAAGAGAAGGACTAGCATAGTTGGACACTAGCTTCTCCTCCACGACTGGTGCTGCTGCAGAGCTGGGAATAGTCTGAGTCCATTGCTAGCCCCCGACTTCACTGCAGGAAAGACTTGCCGTTGGACTCTATGGCCCTGGAAGCCACCAAAGTTGATCAGTGCGGCCACGTCTTCCTGCCAGCGCTTGTATGAACACAGTCAAATATAGACTTTCTTGTTCTTGTCTCTTCTAGGACTTGAGAAGGCCTTCTGTCCCACTCTGCACTCTTTCTTGGAGCTCTAGTGTGCCCCGGATGTCACAAGAAGCACAATGAAGGAGTGATGTGGAGGGAGACTTTTCTGTCCAGGAAAGTTGTGAGGGAAGGAGTGTGGAGAACCCAGTTAGAGCTCTGCACATAGCGAAGGCCAATCAGAAGGCCGAGAATCAGAGGGAAGCTATCACGTAATTTTTAAAGCTGGGAGGTTTGGGGGCTGGGCCCTGCAGAGGCCTTATGATGCGACTGGAAGAGCAAAAGGAGAGAGCTGGAAGGAATTCCTGTGGTTTCCACCTGGGCATCTTCCCCACCCCTAGAAGCCACAGCCATGCAAGCAGCTAGCAACCAGAGGGTCTCCTAAGACAGATGGGTGCACGCTGGTCACAAGGTGGGCAGGAGTGGCTGTGCCCGGAGGATACTCGCAAAGGATCTCCGGTTGGCCCAGTATTGCTCAGAATGCGCGGATAAGTACTTCCTGCCTGGACTCTGGGGACTTCCTCCACCTCTCTGGTGGCTGTTGTGCCTGATGTCCCTATTCTGGAATGTTCTGTGACAATCTGCTACTGGGAAAGAAAGTGCTGGTCGCAAAGTTTGGGAACTTGCGCTGTTTAATGAGCGCCTTCCTCCCTGATGCTCTGTTTGCATTTGACATTTCCATGGCAACCGTGCTTATAATGCTTCGCTCACCCTTGGCTGCATTCAAGCACATTTTTCTGTGGAAGTCACAAGGTCTGTTTTGTTCAGTTGTGGCCCTTCTGCTTCTCCCTGGTTTCTAAAGTGTGACCGTTTAAGAGGGCCTTTGTCATGCCGAGATTTGTGCCTGTGCTCTTGGCAGGAGATGTTGTTAACCTTTGAATACTGTGTCCCTGAAGGAAAAAGATGTGCTCCAGTGACACACTTTGTGCCGGAAACTTTGCTAGCAGTAGTAGAAATGCCATCGGCCGCACACATGCCCAGGTCTGGAGGGCAAGAGGGTGCCCCTTTGGCAACTGCGGATGTATACACTCTCTTTCCTTGACAGAGGAAATGCTCACAGGCAGCAGGGAGACCTTCAGCCCCGCCCCCGTAGACACTCTGACCCTTCTCATCACTCTTCTGCCTTCTGTCCTTTCCAAACTCCTGCACAACCACTGCTGGCCCCATTTCCAAAGGCAGGATGGTGGTCTTGTGTAGGGAGCTGTGTGTAGCCGCGCCCTAGGATGGCGCCGGTTTCCGCCCTCCACCCTCTCAGGGGGTGAGCGCTCCTGGAGTAAACAACTCCATATATGGCCAAGGCTTGGACTAATGCATTGCTTCCACATACCTGGACCAATGGGCAGTACACACGTGGCACCCCATGGTTGGAAGCCCTGGGACTTAT
>NW_004525703.1:0-1044 GCF_000260255.1 Octodon degus
CCCTAGATCTCTGCTTTGGGTACTTGAAGCCTAGTGTCCCTGGAGCCCGAGGCAGGGGGCATTCCTGGGACGAGCTTTGGTGGTGGGAGAGATGGCTAGAGTGAAAAGGCAGAAATATGCAGTCATTACTGCTCCCAGCTGAGAATGACCAGCATTTGGGGGTGAAAAGGAGGAAGCTCAAGCAAATCTGCCCACTCTGCGATCTAAAGGACAAAGCACTGGACGCATTATAGAGCAATAGCTAGCAAAGAAAAAATAGAAGCCAATGTCCCTGTCCACTCTGACAAGCTCCTGCCCAACTGGGCCTAGAACCCTCGACCTCACAAGGAGCAGTGCAGATCTTACTGCTGGTGCCCCAGAGTTCTGCTCCCACCTAGCCTTTCTCTAACTCTCCAGGCAACAGGCTCCTAGTCAGCACCAGGTGAAGCCTCCCAGTGTGCAGCTGGCTTTCTCGGGCTCTAGACTTGAGGAGAAAGTGTGAGGGTAAACTGGGTTTTGACTCCCACCAATTTTGCTGCCTCAGTCTTGCAAGGGTCACGACCTCCCGGGCACCCAGAGGGCTGCATGCCCTGCCTTTGCCTGTGCTTTGTACCCTGGCCCAAGGCTACCAGACTCCTGATTCTTCCAAATACCCTTGCCAGCTGCAGCCTGAGCAAGGCAGCCCAACAACAAACCCCCACATACAAAGACATGCAAAGTTTCATCCTGTGGCTTGGTAGGAGTCCAAGGGAGCATGGGAACTTACTGTGCTGGACCATGCGGCACTGCCCAGGTTCAGGGTCTGAGCAAAGGCAGTGAGAGGCAGGCAGAGCGGTGCAGGGCTCATCGCGCTGACACCAAGGCCCTGATAACATCTTCATAGTTGTACAGTGGGAAACATTTCTACCTGGAGGAGAAGGAAGACAATGTTTTTTCATCACTCATCCTCCTGTCACGGGTGTGGAATCTGTGCCAAAAGCCATCAACAAGGAAAAGCAAACATTCAGGGAACTCGAGGTTTTCAGGACAGGCTCCTGGACAAGGAAATGAAACCTGGAAGCAGCA
>NW_004525703.1:2493-3667 GCF_000260255.1 Octodon degus
TGCTAGGCTATTTCTGTTTTCTTTCCTTTTACTTTTTTTCTTTCTCTTCCTTTCCTGTAAAACTTTTAAAATTTGAGCTAAATGTTCCACTTTCACCTTGAAGATCCGCTTTCCAGGTCACTTGACACCCACATGGGAAGAAGAGTGTGGTTAAATTTATTTGAAGGGTTCATCATGGAGAGTCTATAAATACTTTTGCTTTTAGGGGTATTTCTATTTATAAATTTTATATATTGTATTAAACAACATATACTTATGAAGAAAATGAAATGACATAAGATTAAATTTTAATATATATAATGTTGACATGAAACATTATTTTCAACATCATCCGTTTACTTGCCTATAAAATCTAAACAAGAATAGAAATACATTTCTAAATGAAATATAATCAAAGTTGAAAACATTATCACTGATGCAGTGTTTGTCTCTCATGACAGCAGCATGTTCCATGAGCAGGCCTACCTTACACTGACAGCATGTATTACTTGCTTTCCTGTCTTTAGGGCAGGGCATACCGGTCATCTCTTCTCTTCCTGCTTTCTCAGGAGGCTCCCACTGTACCATGTGCAATTCACAGGGAAATGAAATATCAATAAAATATTAAATATGCTATACCTTCAGGAAAAACAATGTCTCCTAAATCAAGGATTTGCTTAATCTAAAAAAATATATATAAATCTGTATGTGCAGTAGACAAGGGGGTGCACACCTGTAATCCCACATGTCAGAAGGCAGAGGCAGGGGGATTGCCTTGAACTCAAGATTGTCTTACACTACAGTCAGACCATTTCTCAAAAAAAAAGCAAATCACTAAATAAACACATGATTAGTATCCCTTATTGTGCGCTGATTAAGCCCACAACCTCCCAAACGAGTACAGAGAAGACTTAAATAAAAGAGTGAAAGGCCAGCTAGATAGCTCAGCAGACCAAAGGGCCTGCTTAAGCAGAGTGCAGCAGCCAGGTTTGATGTGTGCTGTGTGACCCGCCTCCCGGGGCTGGCTGAGATGCCACTGAGACTGGGACATACACCTGTAATCCTAGCTTTTGGGAGGCTGAAAAGGGCCTGATCACTATGAGACAGATCTACGTCCTGAGACCCTGTAAGCCTGGTAGAGCCTGTCCTAAATACAAATAAATAAATAATAAGGAGCATGATTTTAAGGCTCCAG
>NW_004525703.1:5944-7372 GCF_000260255.1 Octodon degus
CTGGCTAGTACATGCCCAGGTTTTAATCCTGACTACTATGGAAACAAACAGAGCTAAAGACAAAACAAAAATGGGGCTAGGGAGATTACTCAGTAGAATAAGCACTTGCCTGGCAAGTGCAAGGGCCAGAGTTCAAACCCCGGTCTGCCAAAAAAAAAAAGAAAAAAAAGAAAGACAAAAGAAAAAAAGGAAAGGAAAGAAGAAGGTAGGAAGCATGGAAGGATGGAAGGAACAAAGGAAGGAAGGAAGGGTCAAAAAATATTGGGAATAAATTCATGTTCACAAATTAGAAAATGTTTCAATGACTTATATTCCTTCAAAGCCCAAGTTAATATACATTTGTGTGCACAGCTGATGCTGATGCTGATGGCATTATCACTACCAGGGTGTTGACGATGCTGTTGATGTGACTACCATGGCCAGCACTGACAGAGCTTTGCCTATGGAGAGGGGAGGCCTTGGGTCCACTGTTTGAACTGCGGCTCACGCTTCTCCTTGGCACGGGCCACACAGGAAGCTCTTCTCCTGGCTCCCTGTACCACGTGTAAAGGGAAGCAGGGGAACGTCCAGTGACTAGTCCAAAGTCTCCCAAAGGCCCAGGGGGTTTCTCACTCCAACCTAGTTTCACTGTAGAAGACTACAACCTCACCTTGTTCCTCTTTCTAGGAATTCTGAGCTACTCTGAGGTGTGTCCCCTCATTTGATGGTTTGTGTTTAGTTGTCCCCTCAACGCCTAGTATAAGTCATGGGGCAGACTGGGCTAGAGAAGCAGTTAGTCTCTTGAGGGGTGGGGTCAGAAGGGCGGGGCCAGAGGGTGGACACAGAGTGGTGGGGCCAGAGAGGTGGAGCAAGTGGGTGGGTCAGTGGGCAGTCCCAGAGGGCTAGACCGAGGTGTGGAGCCACAGGGGTGGAGCCAGAAGACGAGCCACAGGGGCAGGGCCACACAGGGCTGAGCAGTTAAACTGCCCAGCCTGCGCATTCTCAGAGATGTGGAAAAGGTCATCCTGGACAAGGCAGCGCCCCAGCCTCTCCTCCAGTGTCTTGAAGCCTCAAGTAAACGTGAGGTAAACAAACCTCTCTTTCCCTCATTTTGAGTGTGGGGTTTTTGTCCCAGGAAGGAGACAAGAGTATCTCATGCACCGCACACACCAGTTTCGGGCATAGTGAGGTGTCTCTTGCCTGTGGGATTTGTGTATTTTCTGGGGCTGCCCAGCTGTTTATTTGCAGACAGTGTACATTTTAGGAGTGCTATTGACATGTCTCTAATGAACTTTTCAGTATTTTGGCACAAATGTTTCCTCTGAATTTAGAGAGGGCAGCCACGGCACTGGTTCTGTACCAGTGAAGTCCCAAGGAGAACAGTTCTGTGGAAAATGTCTCTCCGGCTCCAATGATACACCAAACTCTGGTTATCTGTGGACAAGCAGC
>NW_004525703.1:8292-12033 GCF_000260255.1 Octodon degus
GGCACAATACCTGCCTGAGAAGCACAATTCCAGGATAAAAAAAGAAAAACTAAAACTGTGGAATTCAGGGGAGTGATAAACAGACAAATCCAGACAAGTGGACATGCATCCATATGGGAGAAGGATTGGGGCAGATGTGTCAGAAATGGGGATACAGTGTGTCTAAGTGATTGAGTTCACTTTCCTCATGGACTTGGATGAGGAGAGCAACACGAGTGCTCCACGGGGCCCTGTGTGCATAAGATGTGTTATCTTGGGCGGGCTCCAGAGAGTTGTCTCCCATGACAGAGCCTTGGGAGAAGCAGACTGAGAAAGAACAGCACAGATATCAGCTGTTGGTTCTTGCAGTTCTAAGTCAAGGAGAAAGTATATCCCACTGTTTGTATTCAACAAAGGGACAATGCAGTTTCTGAAGTGAAGAACAAAGGCCTGGGATCAGAGCCTTCTCCCCTCCTTCTCCATAATCTGCTGGCACAAAGCCAGGAAATCCCTCCAGCAGTCTTCCCTGGAGCCTATCCAGTCAGTAGGTCATTAACGAGAACACTCAAAGTGATGGGAAGACTTGAAGCAGCTGGCACCTGAGCTGCTCACCACGAGCACCTGAGCAGGTGTGGGTCATGCCCAGTGGGCCTTTCCCTCCAATGTCCCTTCTCCTGTCCTGAGCAGCCAAGCTGGGCCTAGGAAATGCACATGGTGCCAGGAAGAGCAGGGAACAGGCCTGTCCCTGAGTCAGAGAGACACCAAGGAATGGTAAGCGTCCTATCTCCCAGTGGAGACAAGCTAAGAGCTCACAAAGACCCCTTTAGCTTCTGGCAGAGAGCAGTGGCAGAAATCTGAGCTATTCTTTCCTGCCTGAAGCTCCCTTCCTCCTCCCTTACCCTCCAAGAAAAAGCATCTGAGAGGATACCTGAATCCAGTCTTCTCTCTGATCTCTCACAACAGCAATGAGGCAGTCAGCAAGAGTAGCGCCAGAGAGAAGAAACTCCAACAGGGTAAGTCCTTGTATTGGCTGGGCTCGCTGCCTCCCACAGATTCCCACATCAGTACCAGAAAGGGACCCTACATCTCTGCTTTGGGTACTTGAAACCTAGTGTCCCTGGAGACCGAGGCAGGAGACGTTCCCGGGACGAGCTGTGGTGGTGGGAGAGATGGCTAGAGTGAAAAGGCAGAAATATGCAGTCATTACTGCTTCCAGCTGAGAATGACCAGCATTTGTGGGTGAAAAGGAGGAAGCTCAAGCAAATCTGCCCACTCTGCGATCTAAAGGAGAAAGCACTAGATGCATTATAGAGCAACAGCCAGCAAACAAAAGAGAGAAGGCAATGCCCCTGTCCACTCTGACAAGCTCCTGCCCAACTGGGCCTAGAACAATCAACCTCACAAGGAGCAGTGCAGACCTTAACTGGTGGTGCCCCAGAGTTCTGCTCCCACCTAGCCTTTTTCTAACTCTCCTAGACAATGCCAGGTGGAGCCTCCCGGTATACAGGTGGCTTTCTCAGGCTCTAGCCTCGAGGAGAAAGGGTAAGGGAAAAGTGGACTTTGATTCCCACAAATGTTTGTTCCTCAGTCTTGCAAGGGTCTTGAAAACCCGGGTACTCAGAGGGCCATGTGCCCTGTCCTTGCCTGTGCTGTGCACCCTGGCCCAAGGCTACCAGACTCCTGATTGCTCCAAGTACCATTGCCTGCTGCAGCCTGAGCAGGGCGGCCCCACAACAAACTCCCGGACACAAAGACATGCAAAGTTTGGTCCTGTGGCTTGGTAGGAGTTCAAGGGAGCATGTGAGCTCACTGTGCTGGACCATGCATTACTGCCCATGTCCAGGGTCTGAGCACAGGGAGTGAGAGGCAGGCAGAGGGGCCCGGGGATCATCGCTCTGACACCAAGGCAAACGGGCTCAGGTAGCAAGGAGAGCTGGGTCGTGGCTCACCGAGGTCCTCTAATGGTTAGTACTCTGTGTTGTGTCCCCAACATCCTGGGCTCCAAAGAGTTATGACAAAGTCCCTAGCTCTTCCTGGGCTTACCTTTTGCTCCTCCCTCCCAAACTTGTGCTAGCTCTCTGCTGTCTTTTCCGAGTCCTGTTCTAGCACCCCCAACAAATTCCCGACCGTGTACCCAGAATGCTCAAGGCTGAGTCAAGCTTACAGACAACATGGTTCCACTGGGAACCCAGCTTAAGTTGCCTCCTCTGCTTCCAGTTCTCACCACTGCTTCCAGGGACACTGGCCACTTTCCAAGCTTGAGCTGAAATAAACTTTCAGGGACATGGAATGCCCTACCTCCTTCATTTTTACAAATGTCATTAGTACACAGATCAAGTTGAAAAATTATATCAGCTTGGCCCTTTCAGGCATTGCTCCAATTCCCAACCATTTTTTTTGTTTTTGGTAGAACCAGGGATTGAACTGAGGCCCTTGCACTTGCCTAGCTATCGCTTATTATACTGAGCCATCTCCCCAGCCCCTGCTCATAGTTTATCTAGTAATGCTCCAGTTGTTGTGTTTTACGTCCTGATAACCACACAATGACTATAACTTCCCCACCCACCGAAGCTGGCTTTAGTCCATGCCCACTGCTATGACTTTGAGATATAGCCACGTTAGTGGTTTTTCACTCCTTCAGTGTGGTGGGATTCAATTCTGTGGGACGCCTCTGTGTGTGTGTCTGTGCGTGAGGTGGTTTGAATCCATGGGCTGGCAAATGCTGAATTCTGCCACTGGGCTACACTGTCAACCCTACTTTTGTTGTGAATGAAAGTAATCCCATTAGGCTACTGAGTACACGTAGTTGATACAAGACTACAAGAAGCAGTCAAAAACCTTAGGAAAGGTAAGGAAGAGCGTCTCCTCTTTATAACCCTACTGGAGACATTAAGAAAAGTTTTAGGTCTGGATTACATCCTCACCAAGGAATACAGGAGGCCTGGAAGCTGGCGCTACATAGAAAACCTTTGACCGGACCATCATTCCGTGTGTCACGCTAGGTGTGATGATTTCTATCTGGATGTCCCTCGAGTCTCATGTTCTCCCAGGTGGGGTTTTGGAATTGGGGAGATGATGGACTCCACCGTAGATGAGTCTACTGATGAGTTGCTATCTAAATGCGGCATCCAGAAGAGCTGGACCACTGAGGCATTGCCTAGAGGGTTCTGTGTGCCTCACTCCTCCCTTGAACACTCTACTTCACACCTGCGGTGCCATGAGCACCTCTCCCCTGCCATTCCCTTCTGCCCTGTTGCCCACTTTGCAGGCAGAAGGTTGTGGATTGAAATCTCTCTAAACTGGGAGTTTTTATTCTTTTGTTCTGCTGTAGTGTTTACATCCTGGCCCCTGGTCTTCACACTCTGTGTGTCGCAGATGGGTTTATGGAGACCAGTGGTCCTGGAGGGGCTGCCAGGAAGGGCCTGATGGTGTGAGGGACCTCTGTCTACTGCCTCCTGTGAGTTCTGGTATGCTGTATATGAGCACAGCCTTGACCTTGCATGCAGTGCCTGATTGCATGTGTTCTCCGTGGTGACTCTGGGCAGGAACATTTAGATTTCTGGAGGACAGATGCTATCAGCTGTACAACACAGCTATGAATGAATATTCTTGTATCGGTCTTTTGTACTTTTTTTCCCACTGAGTATGTCCAAGTACCTTGGGAATTGCTGCGATGAACTTTTAACCTTAATAGAAACAGCCAGTTTCTTTTTGAATGGTTTCACACTGTTGTTGAATCCTAGCTTTTCTCTATCCTTATCA
>NW_004525704.1:0-1094 GCF_000260255.1 Octodon degus
GATTTACCTGTCTTGCTGGGTATTGCACTTAGGAGATTGAAGCAGGATCTCTGTGAGTTTGAGTTCAACTAGAGAACAGGGTGAATTCAAGCTCAGCCTGGAATACAAAGCAGGAAGCTGTCTCAGAAACCAAATTAAAATATTTACACTCTGGTCCTTTACAGAAAACATTTGCTCACCAGACATTTTAGCTTAATCCAGAACTCAGAAGGCTGAGGCAAGAGCTTCCCAGCAAGGTTAAGGCTGACCTGGGCTATAAAATGAGTTCAAGACCTGCCTGAATGACATTATGAGACCCTTTTTCAAAAAATCAAATATTTTCTTACTGATTTCTTAGAGTCCTAAACACTGTCCATGAGCCCTCTACAGTGATTTTGGAGAAAATGGAAAAATTCAGAAGTAATGCGGCCACAATTTATAATTGTTAAAATTTTGCCCTACAACTCACATCCATTTGTAGGTAAACCAAACGAACAGCTTTATGATGTTCCACAAGCTCCCTTCCTCTTTTCTACCTGCATTCCCACTTTTTCTGTTTTGTTTTGTTTTTCCCTGTGCTGCTTATCCTTGCCCTTTAGCATTCTATTCTGAGCCCTATCTGACCCCTACTTCCTTCCTTGTCTTGGGCTGTCATGAATTTAATATGCACTCATCCTGTGATATTTAAAAAACTTGCATGTATCCATAGATGATACAAAAATTGATGAATTTGTGCATATTCTGCAAATTGTTGTTTTATTCCACAGTCTGCTTTGGGGTTCTTAACACATTGGTACAACTGGATCTAATAAACAATTTTCTTTTTTTTTGGACTACTGAATATTGAACCCTGGGCCTTCTCCTGGTGCTACATCCGCAGCACTTTATTATTTAAATTTTGAGAAGTCTCAGTAGGTTGTTGCATTGTCCAGACTGGGTTAGAACTTGAGATCTTCCTGCTTCAGCCTCCTAGAGTGCTGGGATTACAGGCCAGCACCATGCCAGCTATGTGGCAGTAAGTATTCCCTCAAATGCCATAAGGTATTTCACTTACTCCTCTGGTGAAGATGCAGGAGGCTGCAAATGCATGTATTTTGGTAACCAGAAAAGAGGCC
>NW_004525704.1:1967-3451 GCF_000260255.1 Octodon degus
GGAAAGCAAACTGTGCTCTGCCCCGCCCATTCAACCTGGCCTTGCCCACTCTGCCAGGCCTCGACCACCCTGCCCTGCAATCCATGCCATGCCCACCCGCCAGGACCCCCACCCCTCTCCATTGCCCCAGCTTCTCATTTTCCACTCTTCAGTGTAGTAGGTGGGTATGCATTAGCGGAGCCCTGGTTAGCCAACTGGAGCTGAGCCTAAGACAGAAGGCCCCTCTTCACCGTGCCTCTAGTTCTGGCCCCCTGATTGTGGAGTTGAGCAGAGCCCAGCCATTGGCTTGCAGCACAGACTCAGGTGAAAAGGCAGTTGCCAGCTCTGGAGTAGGACTTAGCTGCTGGGATCATGAGGTCATGGGCTCCCTTGAGCCTCTGTAGCTGGGACCTCAGCAGCCTACAGTAACAGTCTGAAGGCAGGCCCAGAGGTCCTGGGAGGGAACCCACATGTGCAGATCCACCCCCCCCAACGCATGTAGCAAGGTGGCTCCTAAAACTTCTCTTCCTGATCCCTGCATCTCCCAGTTGGGCCATACCACAGTGGCCCTGGAATTTGGGGCCAAGGCCACCAGATATGAAGGGGGGAAGCCAGACCTTGCATTTGACAGGTGGGGAACCAGGAATGCAGGTTTGGAAGCATACTATCAGGGACCCTGTGACTATCCCTGCCCACATCTTCTCTCAGAGACCTCACAGGTAGCCTGGGTCCTTCTGAGCTAAATTTACTTCAGGGCTGCAGCATGCTGGGAAAAGGGAGCCCCACCTTCCCTGTGGTCATCCTCTGCCTAATTTTTTGGGGGGTGAAGGGGGGATATGCAGGGCCACTGGATAGGCTGCTCTACCCTGGAGCCTTGAGTTTGCCTTGTGTTTCCTCATGGCCTGCAAGCTCTGTTTGTGAAGCAGGGTGTTTTCACAGCTCTGCTATACTGACTTCCAGGATGCTGTCACTTGGTGCTAGAAATGTGGCATCTCAGCCCTTGCAAGGATGGAGCTGGGTGCTGAAAGCAACTTCACCTTCCTAGAGACAACTTGACTTTCCTGAGCCTGAGGTTTGGTTATCCCCAGTCCTAGAGTAGAAACAGTGGGTGTCCTAGCACAGGGTCACAGCTTTCTTCCCTTGCTGAAAAAGAGGGCACATAATAAGGTGCTCTGTGTCCCCAAGACTCTTCGTTCCCTACAAGAGACAGAACAAGAGTGTAGTGTGGATCCCAGCAAGCCTCTTCCACATTGACACACCTTCCTGTATAGGAGGCACTCAGATAGCCAGCACCTTGCATAAAAATGTTAATAGCCAACTTTCTGTGTGCTGCCCTCCTAACTAAGGCTTACAGAGCTCTCCCTTTATCCATGTAGGGTGGTGCCCTGCCTGCACTGTGTAGCTTGATTCCCATCACAGTGTCCCCACAGCACAAAGATGTGAGGAGATGAGATTGGCAGACCTGCTTGAGGTTGCTGGGATCTGGTTCAGAGAGGTTAAATGAC
>NW_004525704.1:5967-6381 GCF_000260255.1 Octodon degus
TAAATCTCCTCAAGATTTACCCTGGAAACATGCACAGCACTGTTCTGTCAGTGTGAGCCACCTGAATGAGTCATGGCCATTGCTTGACCAATGTGTTTTCTATGAAAGCTTGAGAGCTACTTTTTCTGCAGGTGACTCTCCTTAGGTATACTATATATTGTTGAAAAGTGTCCTATGTGGTCCCATAATTCCTGGATCAGAAAATCAAGGATTCAACTGAGTTATAGAATGTGACAGCAGAGGTTTTCTTGTGTGCTGAGGCCTCACTGATCACATAAGACTAAAGCCAACATATCAGCTACCCTCTTAGTGTATTTATGTATCTAATTTTTGGTCTGTAAACCTTGTTAAACATCCAGAAGAAAAGCTTACTGACATTACCCTGAAATGGAGGCAGTAAGCTTAACATTACTA
>NW_004525704.1:8666-9965 GCF_000260255.1 Octodon degus
TGCCCTGAAGTTTATCCATCTGTGACAGCAGAGATGCAACCTTCTATGGGGACTGAACTTATTTTTAAAGGGAATCAAAGGGCATAAGGAAAGCAAATTATATTAATTTGTCTGAATGATAGTGACAGTCAAGAATACCGGGGAGATTAGCCTGTGTAGATTGCCAGTAAGATGAATACTACCATCACCATTTTTGTTGAACTGAAGAAAAGGGACCATTGCTAGTTTGCACCTTGTGTCTAAAGACTTTAATCACATGCATTCACCTACATACATTCAGTTCTGCAACGGCATCACGAAAGGTAGTAATACTTTAATGTGGCATATGTAGTCATTGTAAATATACCCTAGTCTTCCAAAGAAACCTAGTGTACATATACTGAGTTTGGAAAATAATCAAAGGCATTTGAAAAATGAGTCAGCTCTAGAAAGCTGAGCATTAGAAAGAGCCTGAGGAACTTTATGTAAGGCAGATTTATCCTCTGGTGTAAGTGTTCTTTATGACATAGTTCCTGAGTTTCCCTTGAGAATGTCAAAGACAGGACTTACATCATGAATAGTTAGCTTAAGAGGTGAGTGTAGCCAATTAATGTTACCAAGCAACGTCTGAAAATTTTAGGATTTTAAAATGTTTCACCTGGATCTGAACTGTCTGGGGCACACTATTATGAATAAGGTACCCCAAATAGGAAAAGGATGCCATGGTTTTCACCTTTTCAGTTGCTATAACTTCACCTCCATTGCAGAAGACATCCTATATTATTTTAAAAATTAAATACAAAATAATATCTCAACAGAAAAATTACAAGTGATGCAGAATTTCCCTTAACAAAATAATATGCATTTTACAATATTTGGCATAATGCATAGCACTGTCTTCCAATTAGTTATTCATATTTTGCCAGGTATATACTTGCAAAATTAGAAGAAAAAAGAAAAAAGAAAGAAATATATAAGAAATAATAAACAGAAAAAGGGCAAACAATTGCAAAAGTAGATAAGAAAATTAAACATTATCTTCTCTTTTCCATAGACCAGCAGAAATCCACAGTTCAGTTATCTAAACTATCCTGCCTAAATACATAGGTATCTCTTTCCTCCAGTCCCTCCCTCTTCCTCTTCAACTTAGTAACTTTTCTTTGAATAAATTTCTTCTTTTTTCCCAGTATATACTGTGTATCCTTTAGATTCCATTTTTTCCCCTCAGTTTCTCACACTAAGGAGACATCATGGTGTTTGCATATGCAGGTCTGCTTTATTTCATTTAAGAGTATGGTCTCTATATTGTTACTAAAAAAA
>NW_004525704.1:10607-11889 GCF_000260255.1 Octodon degus
TTTTTTCCCAGTTTTTGTATATTCTTTTTACTGTTTTAGAGATTTCCTGGGGAGTGATGAAACTTTTGAAAAAGATGAGATCCCAATTGTTAATTCTTTGAAAAGTTTCCTTGCAGTTGGTTTTACTTCACACACTCTCTACCTACCACTATGTCTTCAAGATTTCTACCTACATTTTCCTCCAGAAAACTTAGCATTTCTGTTTTCATAATTAAATCTTTGATCCATTTTGACTATAGCTTTGTGCATGGTGAAAGGCATGGTTCTAATATTAGCCGTAAGCATGTCGAAAGCCAGTTTTTCCATGACCACATACTAAAGAAGTTATCTTTTTCTAGTAAAAATTTTTGGTACCTCTATCAAAGACAAGGTGGCTGAGTATGTTTGCAGATGTGTCTGCATCTTGTAATGTTACATTCATCCTCAAATCTGTCTCTATATTAGTACACTGCTGATTTTGTCAAATTAGCTTTATAGTATAATTTCACATCAGGGATTGTGATACCTGCTGTCTTTCCATTGTTTCCCAAGATTACATTTTATATTCTGGGTTTCTTCTGGCTCTAGATGAATTTGTGGGAAGTTTTCCCTAGCTCTGTGATGTATACTGTATATTTTAATTAGGATTGTGTTGACTATGTTTAACAATTTTTTTTTAATTTTATGTATTTGCTACAGGGTCTTACTATACAGCTCAGACTCATAGTGATCCTCCTGTTTTCAGCCTCCCTAACACTGGGATTACAAGCATCTGCCACCTGTCTAATAATTTTGGAAATATGGTCATTTTCACAATTTTGGTTCCTCCTGAGCACAAGCACTGAACATCTCAATGTCTCAAATCCTGTTCAGTCTCTTTCTCAGAGTATAATAATTTTCACTGCATAAAACGTTTATTTCCTTTGTGACATTGATTCTTAAGTATTTCATTTTTTTGTGGGATGCTAGTGTGAAAGGCATGGTTTCCCTCATTTCTCACTTGGTGCTTTTATTGTTTGTGTACAAAACTGTTCCTGATTCTTAGGTGATTGTGTATCTTGCTATGAACTGAAATTGGAGATTAAATCCACAATACTTCTGGGCAAATTTGGGGGCTTTATATGAGGATCATATCATCTGCTTATACTGATAATTTATTTTCTTTTACCCAATCCTTATTCCATTTATTTCTCTCTTGTCTAATTCCTGTCACTAATGTTTCCAGAACTATACTGAATAGAAGTAAAGACAGTGGATATCCTTGTCTTGTTCCTGATTTTGTTTTAACATAAAGATAAAGCAT
>NW_004525705.1:0-6478 GCF_000260255.1 Octodon degus
GAAACAGTGAGTCCGTGAAAGTCGAGCCACGAAATAGCGAGGGACTACTGTACTGTTAAATTGGAAACTGATTTTATTACAGGAGAGGGTGGGGAGCAGTGCTTCCGTTAATCTTGTGCGTGCAGAATACACGAATTACTGTATGAGCCAGTGCCTGAGACTGGCTTTGCTCTGTTTTTGGAGTCTGTAAAGGTCTGTGGGGCTGGGTATGGAGACACATTCCTGTCTGTAATTGCAGCACTCACTCGGGAGGCTGAGGCAAGAGGACTTATGTAGTGAGACGCTGTTTCAAAAATACATACCTAGGGCCAGCGAGATAGCTCAGCAGATCAAGCGCCTGCTTGGGCAAGCACGGGGAACTGGGTTCGATCCCCGGTGCCATGAGCCATGCCGGCCCTCCCCCCGGGCATGCTGAGCCACCCACCGAGACCGGGCATGATGGCGCACGCCTGTAATAGCAGTGCTGGAGAGGCTGAAAACAGGAGGGTCATTGGGAGTCTGAGCTGGGATGTGAGACCCTGTACCAAATACTTTTAAAACATCCATCCATCCATACGGATATTCATGCATAAAATACATCATACATACATATATACGTCTGTACATACATACAAAGAAGAAGGGCGGTTACAGGGCGGAGAGAGTGAGGAGGCTGCATCTGTCTCCCGCTCTCACAGCCGTTGCAGTACATTGAGCTCTGTAGAGACAGTGCCGGGGCAAGCGAGAGTTGGATGGGCACTGGGCGACTCTGTACCTCGCTGAGGAAAACAAGTGGACACGGGCAAGGGAGACCCTAAGAAGCCGAGAGCCATGATGTCATCCTACGCATTGTTTGCGCAAACTTGCCGAGAGGGGCACAAGAAGAAGCACCCAGGTGCTTCCGTTAACTTCTCAGAGTTTTCTAAGAAGTGCTTAGAGAGGTAGAAGACCATGTCTGCTAAGGAAAAAGGAAGATTTGAAGATACGGCAAAAGCGGACGACGCTTGTTATGAAAGAGAAAGGAAAAACGTATATTCTTTCTAAAGGAAGAACAGAAAAGAAGTTCGAGGATCCCAATGCGCCCAAGAAAGCAAGCCCCCAAGAAAGCCTCCTTCGGCTTTCTTCTTGTTCTGTTCTGAGTATCGCCCAAAACTCAAAGGAGAACATCCTGGCCTCTCCACTGGTGATGTCACAAAGAAACTTGGAGAAATGTGGACTAATACTGCAGCAGGTGACAGGCAGCCATACGGGAAGAAGGCTGCTGAACTGAGGGAAAAGCATGAAAAGGACATCGCTGCCTATGGGGCTGAAGGAAAACCTGATACAGGGAAAAAGGGAGTTGTAAAGGCTGAAAAAAGCAAGAAAAAAGAAGGAAGGGGGGGAGGAGGAGGAGGAGGAGGAGGAGGAGGAGGAGGAAGATGAGGAGGAAGAAGAGGATGATGATGAATAAATTGGTTCTAGTGCAGTTTTGTTGTTGTTGTTATTGTTGTTGTTGTTCTTGTCTATAAAGCATTTAACCCCCCCGTACGCAACTCATTTTTTTTGAAGGGGGAAAAAAAAAAAAAGAAAATGTAAGGCTGTGTAAGATTTGTTTTTAAACTGTACAGTGTCTTTTTTTTTTTTTTTTTTGTATAGTTAACACAGTACCGAATGTGGCTTTAGATAGCCCTGTCCTGGTGGTATTTTCATAGCCACTAACCTTGCCTGGTACAGTATGGGGGTTGTAAATTGGCATGGAAGTTTAAAGCAGGTTCTTGTTGGCGCACAGCACCAATTAGTTACATATGGGGACGGTAGTTTTTCATCTTCAGTTGTCTCTGATGCAGCTTATACGAAATAATCGTTCTGCTAACTGAACGCCCCTCTGTAATCGCAAAAAACAGTTGCAGCTGTTTTGTTGACATTCTGAATGCTTCGAAGTAAATACAGTTTTTTTTTTTATTAAAAAAAGGAGGGAAGGAGGGAGGGACAAACAAGAGGGAGTGAGCCAGCCTCTGGGGACCGAGGAGTTCCTTGTAGAATAGATTCTCCAGTGGCCCAGTACTGTACTTAGGAAAACACCCGTGAAAAGGCAGCTGGGTGTCCGTGTGCGTGTGGTGTGGAGTAGAGGCAGGTTTAAGGCTGTCACTGCGTACAGTTTATGTGGGAGACCGAGATCATGAAGGCGAAGTGGCCAGTGTCATACGTGGCACTCCAGGTGTGGAAGTGGGGACCTTGTGAGCGTTTTCCTGCTTTGCTTTGTTCATAGTTGACTCTAATGTGCGCCAAGTGGGGTGGCACACACTTTTAGTCCTTGTTGTTTCGTTCGTAATCTGGAGACAGAGCATCTAGTCTTCACTGTGGCGTTTGTTTCCTGTAGGGTGTTCATAGATCCCATTTATGAAGCTGACCTTACTTTACTGAGACCATCCTGTGTGAGGTTTCTGGTTGCTGGGACAAAAACACCCGACACCCACAAGTTAAGGAGGGAGTAGTTTCTTTGGTTCAGGGTTTTGCGGTTTTCTGTCCGTGGTGGTCTGGCTGCGAGGCAGGCACGTCCTGGCAGAAGGGGAGCAAAGCTGCTCACTTCGTGGCAGGGGAAGGAAGGCAGAGCACAGGGGATGAGCGCCAGAGAGGGAGGGGCTGTGAAGTCCCCCAAGTCAGACCCCTGTGACCCACCCGCGGGGACCCGAGCAGATGTGTACGTTAGTAACCCGCTAGGCATGGCTCGAGCCACTCGAGATTCACCGTTCGTCATCCTTGATCGGGATGTTACTCTTGTGTGTTGGTGGATTCAGCATCTGCTTTTGTTTTTTAAATAATTTTGTGTCTGTGCCTATGAGGGATAATGACCTGTACATTTTATTTGGTGCCTGTCTGGCTTAGTTATCAGAACAATGCTACCTTTTTTTTTTTTTTTTTTTTGGCGGAACAGGGGATTGAACTCAGGCCCTATGTGCTTGCCAGGCAAGCGCTTATTCTACTGAGCCATCTCCCCGGCCCCAGAATAATGTTACCTTTGAAGACTAAGTAGGGAACTGGTCCCTCTTTTGGCGGAACTGGGGATTGAACTCAGATCCTTGAGTTTGCCAGTCAAGCGTTTATCCTACTGAGCCATCTCCCCCAGCCCCTGTTCCCTCTTCTGTTTTCTCATAGACTGTGTGAGGTTAGTGTTCCGAAGTCCCTTTTTTAGGGAGGTTTATTTTTTTGTTTTGGTGCAGAGGACCGAACCCAGGGCTTCCAGCTTGTGAGGCAAGCATTCTACTCCTGAGCCCAATCCCCAGCCCCTTGAAATCTGTTTTTAAGGAAATAAGATGTGCTGGTGGGCTTGGGTGTGCTATATGAGAGGAAGAAAAAAGGGAAAATAAAAAAAGGAGAAAAGGATGACCTGTCGCTCTGATCTGTTTTTCTCCTGTCGGACTCCTTCACCAACTGAAGAACAGACTCCAAGGAGCTGTCCCTCTTTGCTCCTCCTTTCTGTTGACTCCCATTCCCAGGTAGAGAGAGGGGTTGGACCCATGCGGGTACTGTATGCACTCAGAATCCTGAGTGGGGGCGGTTTCCTTGAACTGTTCTCTTTTTAAAATTGCATTGGGGGGGAGGCTGGTGAGATGGCTCAGTGGTCTAAAGCACCTACTTAGAACAAGCTAAACTAAGCAAAAGCACAGCGACCGCGGTTCAATGCCCAGCACCACATGCCAGCCAGCCCTGCCCCCTAGTGGGCTGAACTGGCCCCCCACACACACACACACAAAATTAATTAATTAATTAATTAATTTAAAAAAAATTGCATTATGGGGACCGGGGAGATGGCTCAGTGGGATAAGCGCTTGACTGACAGACGCAAGGATCTGAGTTCAGTCCCCGGTTCCGCCCCCCAAAAAAATAAAATAAAATTGCATTAGGGGCCGGGGAGATGGCTCAGTGGAATAAGCGCTTCCCTGGTAAGCGCAAGGGCCTGAGTTCAATCCCCGGTTCTGCCAAAAAAAAGAAGAAGAAAAAATTGCATTATACTCTTTATCTAGAAATTGCTTTAATTTCTTATTCATGTGTTAATTTTGTATCTAGTGTCTACTTCTAAAGGAATGTAGAGCTGTTTTCAATATCTAGAAATTTGTAATGGAATATAAAAACATCAGGGGCTGGGGAGATAGCTCAGAGTGGCATAAGTGCCTGCCTGGCCAGCGCAAGGCCCTGAGTTTGATCCCAAATACCACAAAACAAAAACCAACCAACCAACCAACGAAACAAACAAACAAACAAAAAAAAAGCAAAACAAAAACAGGTAACTTTAAAAAGAGATCGCCAGGGCTGGTGAGATGGCTCAGTGGTCTAAAGCACCTACTTAGAACAAGCTTAGCAAAGCATCAGGGACCACGGTTCAATCCCCCAGCACCACATGCCAGCCAGCCCCGCCCCCTGGTGGGCTGAGCTGGCCACACATAAATAAATAAATGAAATTTAAAAAAACCAAAAAACAGAGCTGGGCATGGCGGCCCATGGCCATCGTCCGAGTGCTTGGGAGTCTGAGGCAGGAGGATTACCAAGAGTTCGAGGCTGGCCTGGGTGACATAGTTCAAGGCCAGCCTGGACTACACACTTGTCTCAAAACAAATGTAAAGTCCTGAGTTAAATCCCTTGTACCAAAAGCGGGACGGGGGAGGCCCTAAATTCAGTCCTCAGCATACCACACATGGGCGCGTGCACAGAGTCTAAAAATAGCACTCGCATGTGCAGCATGTGACCTGGCTACACCGCTCCTTGGTATGCATACCTGAAGGAAAGTGAGCATACTGGGGCCTGGGAGATGGCTCAGTGGAATAAGTGCTTCCCTGGCAAGTGCAAGGGTCTGAGTTCAATCCCCGGTTCCGCCCCCCAAAAAAATAAAATAAAATTGCATTAGGGGCCGGGGAGATGGCTCAGTGGAATAAGTGCTTCCCTGGCAAGTGCAAGGGTCTGAGTTCAATCCCCAGTTCTGCCCCCCCCCCCAAAAGTGAGCATACTGTTGTAGGGATCTGTTGGTCTCTCAGTGGTCCCCTGGAGAATAAGAGGATTGAGATAATAGCTGAGGTCAGGTCCGGGGCTATGCCTGACTGGCAGAGGACCCCCCACACACACACACAACAGTAGGAGCCTTTGTTTATACCTTTGCAAGACACAGGGTTGCCTGGCAACTAATAGCCCACAGTGTCCAGGCAGGATGTTGTTTTTTTTTTTTTCTCAGGACTGAGGTAGGGGCTGGTGAGATGGCTCAGTGGTCTAAAGTACCTACTTAGAACAAGCTTAGCAAAGCACAGAGACCTCGGTTCAATCCCCCAGCACCACATGCCAGCCAGCCCCGCCCCCTGGTGGGCTGAGCTGGCCACACACACACAATGAATAAATAAATAAAATTAAAAAAAAAAAAGTTTAGGAATCCATGAGTGGATGAATGGATAAAGAAAATGTGCCCTGTACATACAGTATTTAGTCCACGGTAAAGAAGAATGACAGTGTATGATTTGCAGAAAATTGGATGGAACTAAAGAAACTCATGTAACGTAAATAAGCCAAACTCAGAAAAACAAGCAGTACACTTACTTCCCTAGTAAGTGGACTCTCAAAGAGAAGACACGAGAGCACGAGGGAGGCACACCATTAGACCAGAGGAAGGGACTAGAGCGGTGGGGATGGGGGATGGGTGTGATCCAAGTACTGTGTTACTAGACTCTGCCGGGTGTGCCAATGCGTCCCTGTAATCCCAGCACTTGGGAGGCTGCCGCAGAAGTATCACTTCAAGTTCCAGGTCGGCCTGGGCTACATGGTGAGACTGAGGTCAGCCTGGACTACATAGGGGACACCCCGTCTCAAAAACAAACAACAGCAACACCCAAACCCAAGAAAAACGAAAACATTTTAGATGCATATGTGAAAATAACACATTGAAATTCAGTATTTTGTAAAATTAAGAGGCACTATTGTAAATATATTAAGAATAAATAAATAAATATATTAAGAAATTGGTGAATCAGTGCCTACTATGTTTTATAGTATATTTACAATTTTTTTCTTCTAGGCATTGAGTGGAAGGCCTTATGTGTGCTGGCCAAGCACTCAACTTAGCTGCAATTCCAGCCTCCTTTCTGTTTCCTGTAGGCTGTGTGGTGCTCCCCTGTGTGCTAGTGGACATGAAACCCATTATCTTTGTACCAAGCTACATTCCAGCAACAATCCCTCCTCACACCTCTCTCTCCCCGCTCCCCCACGCTCCCCCTCTTTTGTATTTGATTTTGAGACAGGGTCTCACTAAGTTGCTCAGGCTTGGTTGGTTTTGCGTTTGAGATCCCTCGTACCACAGAGCTGTGAAATTACAAGCATGTACCATGATGGCAGGCTTATATGGAACTGGGGATTGAACTCAAGTCCTTGCGCTTGCCAGGGAAGCGCTTATTCCACTGAGCCATCTCTCCGGCCCCTATACAGTGCTTTCTTTTTTTTCTTTTTCTTTTTTTTTTTTTTTTTTTTTTTTGCGGAACCGGGG
>NW_004525705.1:6948-8757 GCF_000260255.1 Octodon degus
GCTGAGATCTGCGGGAGCTGATTGCGCCAAGTTGACACAGAGTATCAACTAACAGTGGTTTTTAGAATGCCAGTGGCAGGGCTGGGGATGCAGTTTAGTGGTAGAGCACTTGCCTAGTGTGGATGAAGTCCTAGATTTGAACCCAACACACACACACACACACACACACACACACACACACACCACCCCACACGTGTTAAAGGTGACTACTGTCAGTTACTGTAGAGAGAGAGAAAGACAGCTATAGGGTGGAGGAGGCAGAAGCTTGAGACTGTACTCCTGAAGCAGATTAGTGGGTCCAAATCAGGGTATCAGTGTGACTTACCGCTTGAGTGACGTTGAACAAATGAACCTCAGTGTACCTGTTAAAGAAAGAAAAGTATTATTCAGTGGTACTGATGTAGGGACGTGAAACTCTTGACCTGGCCTGGATGAATTCGTGTTCTCTAAAACCGAAGAATGAATTTTAGGAACAAATGGAGGTTGAGGATAAAAACCTTATTGGAAAGGAAAGCTTCTGTCGGAGGGGGACCGGAGCGGGTTGCCCAGGAAGCTGTTCCTTCCAGGGACTTTTACAGTGTAAAAGTAATCCAATGGGATTACAAGCACCATCTATCTGCTCAGGTAAAATTCAGTAGGCGTGAGACCAAATGGGGTAGCGAGTCACGTAGTAAGCGGGCATGAATGTAAAACAGGACCTTATCGGGTGGCCTTCAGACAGTAGTTCTTCCTGAGTAATGATCGATCCTGGATGCCAGTCTTGAGGTTCGATTACAAGCATGTACCACAGCAGGGGCCTCCATCCTCCCCACAGTTGTGAGGCGCCTGGCTGTTGTTGTTTCCTTCGAGGGCTGCTGTTATGCCTTCGAGGGCCTGACCCTGTCTGACTGCCTGCAGTTTTCTATCTAACTCAGGCTGCGTGCAACAGTATTTGTGAAAGCACGTCAAGGCTCGACTTTACTCAGGACCAGAGTGCTGGGTTTAGAGAACACAGTAATGGGACAGACCGTTTCTTCTTACTTCTGAATTCAGTAGGGGTAAAAATCAGACATGGTGGGGCTGGGGAGATGGCTCAGTAGGACAAGCGCTTGACTGGCAAACACAAGGATCTGAGTTCAATGGGGGGGGGGATCAGACATGGGGGCCGGCGACACAGTTCAGAGGACTGAGCGTACGTGTAGGCGAGCACAGGGACTGGGGCTCAATCCCCGGCTCCACCTGCGCGCCTGTACCAAAGACATTAAAGAATATCAGACATGTACTGCTAGCCAAGGACGGTTGTGGGGGATCAGCAGATGTAAAATTACCAAGCTCAACCAGGGTGTGAGGTGGCGGTAGTGAAACCAACCTGACAGGTTGGCGACCTCGGGTCTAGGATGGGGGGTGGGGGTGGTTTGTTTTGGCTACCGGGTTCGTTTGTTCCAACTGGATTTCGGAAGGAAGTACACTGTTGAATCCAGGAAGACTCAGAACCTTAATGGAGGTTTGGGCAAGCACAAATGAATTGCAGAAGGGACGTAGGGACCGGTACCGGTACGGCTTCACCTAGCGTGCGCGAAGCTACGCGTGGGGTCCCCGAGCACTGCGAACGGCCAGTCTCCCCGCGCGCCTCCCGCGGGCCGAGCTCTCTCGGCATCCCCGGCGCCGGCCCCACCTGGCCAGGCCGGCCCGGCCTCCTCTTCCAGCCGCTCGGAACAGGCGGGAAATGGTCCTGGAAGGTCGGCGCGGCGAGGTGGGCTGGCGGCCGAAAACTACTCCCGGCCGTTTGTGCAGAGGGTGCTCTCCCCGGGGAGGCCTCCCCGCCCCCCC
>NW_004525705.1:10687-11825 GCF_000260255.1 Octodon degus
GGGGGGTGGGGCGTGGGCGTGGGCGTGGTTTCCTCCCTTGGTGCGCTGGGAGCCCTGTACTGAGGAGCTCTGCTTCTCCATCTCTCCCCAGGTGGGGCCTTTTTTTTTTTTTGGTCTCACTATGCAGCTCAGGCTGGGCTTGAGCTCTTTTTGTAGCCCAGCCTTCAAACTCGCAACGACAGCCTCCTGATCCCTGCACCACCACGCGGGGCCATAGCCTTAACTTTTGAGCCTCCTGTGGTCCCATTCCAAGTAGCACAGATTACAGGCAAGGACATGGCATCCCTTGCCTAGGCTTAAATTGTTTTTGTTTTATTTTTTTTTAACCATATATTTTATTTTGAAGAGTAAAAAAAGAAGGAAAAACAAATAGAAACAAAAAGACAGAAACAGGGTAACATACAACAATGCATATGTTACAGGTTTTCAAAACAGGAATAGCTAATTAACAATGGTTGTTGTATTATCTATTTTTATCATCAAATCTGTTGCTCAGATTGACAGATGTAGTGATGCAAGATTGGGGAAATAACGGAATATCGGTACTTGCTTTCAAGAAATCTTATTTTTTCCTTGTCTTTTTTGGTTTTAATTAATTTTAGAATATAATAATTGATAAGACATTAGGAATGGCACACATGTAGAAGACCGAGATGAGAGGCATTTGACCATGGGTCTGTACTACACTTTGCTGTCCTTGATGTAGTTGCTCAGATCGCAGATATCAGCATACAGAGTTAGTCAAGGTGAAAATTCTAAACCTTAACTGCTATTTAAAAAAAAACAAAAAACAAAAAACCTGATGGAAATCATGAGTACAATCATCTCAGCCATCCTGGATATATGCGTTCATGTTTTTCCTTCCCTTTTTTCCTATCTTTTCTCCTTTCTTTCATCTTCATTATTTAAGACTTAAGTTCAGTTTCTTTCTTTCTTTCTTTTTTATTGACATCAGTTATTTTTATTTTAAAGAAAGAAAAAATAAAAACAGTGGTACAAAATCTCAAAACAAGGGCTGGTGAGATGGCTCAGTGGTCTAAAGCACCTACTTAGAACAAGCTAAACTAAGCTAAGCAAAGCAAAGCACAGGGACCGGGGTTCAATCCCCCAGCACCACATGCCAGCCAGCCCCGCCCCC
>NW_004525706.1:0-7619 GCF_000260255.1 Octodon degus
ATTTGATTTGAAACTGTCTCATTGGTATCTGTTCATCAATAAAATTGTAGAAAAAAAATAAAAATAAAAATATAAAAAAAGAAAAAAAATTAAGAAGAGAAGACAGACAAACAAATGAAAAACTGAGATGAAAGTAAGCATTAACTAGCTTTTCCATAGACCAGCAGAAATCCACAGTACAGTTGTCCAAACCATCATGCCTATATACATACATAAATCACTTTCCCCACTCATCCTCCTGTCTTTCTCCTCAACTCAATTTTTCCATTTGAATAAATAAGATCCTTACTTTTTCCAAGTATCTACTGTACCCTTCAGACTCCATTTTCACCCTCAGGTTCTAACAGTAAGGAAACAATATGATATTCACACATGTGGGTCTGATTTATTTCTCTTAAGAGAATGTTCTCTAGTTCTATTCATTTATTGACAAAAGCCTCAAATTTATCCTGTTTTATAAGTGAATAATACTGCATTGTGTAAAAATACCACATGTTCTATATCAGTTCCTCAGTTGTAGAGCATCTGGGTTGTACCCAGGATTTAGCTAGACAAATTGTGCTGCTGTAAACAAGGGTGCACATATAACGCTATGGTATAAGGTTTTCAGTTCTTTTGGAAAAAAAGACCCAGGAAGGGAAGACCTGGCTTGAATGGGATCTCAAATCCTAGCTTTTTAAGGAATCTCCACACTGATTTCCATAGTGATTTTACCAGTCTGTGCACCCACCAACAGTGGAGTAGGGTTCCTTTTTTCCCACAGCACATCCAGAATTTGTTATTGGCTGATTTCTTGATGTTAACCATTCTTTCCAGGGTGAGATGGAATCTGTTATTTTTGATTTTTTTTTCTGGTTTTTGAGGGGTGGTGGTTGTTGTTTTGCCTTTAGTACAGGGTCTACAGGGTCTCACTACGGAGATCAGACTCATAGTGATCCTCCTGTTTTCAGCCTCCCAAGCACTGGGATTACAGGTGTGTGCCACCACACCCAGGTTCATTCACAGTCTCAGTACACCCTGGGGGCAGGGCCAAAGACACACACTGTCTCTGCCTAAGCAGGTGCTTTAATTTGCTGAGCTATATGACCAGCCCTCAGTGTTGTTTTAATTTATGTTGCTGAAATGAACAATGATGTTGAACATTTTTTCATATATTTTCTTGCCATTTATATTTCTTCATATGAAAAGTGTATATTCATCTCAGATGCCTGATTCTTTGAGTTTGAGGGCTTTGAAGTACAGAAACTTTTCAAAAAGATGAGATCCATGTTGATTATTCCTTGAAGTATTTCTCATACTGTTTTCCATACTGTTTTTTGTTCATGAACTTTCTACCTACACCTATGTCTTTAAGATTTCTACCTACATATCCACCAAAAGATTTAGTGTTTATGTTTCAATATTTAAATCTTTGAGTCATTTTGACTTTAGTTTAGTGCATGCTGATAAACATGAGTCTAATTTTAGCCTTTGGCATGTGGAAAGCCAGTTTTTCCAGTACCATTTATTAAAGAATCTATCTTTCTTCCAGTGAACATGTTTGGCCCCTTTATCAAAGATAATGTGGCCGAATGTGTTTGCAGTTGTGTCTGCATCTTCTAATCTGTTTCACTGATCCTCAAGTCTGTCTCTATGCAGGTACCATGCTGCTTTTATCACAGTAGCTTTATAGTAATTTCAGGTCAGGGAATGTGATACCTCTTCCCTTTCCTTTGTTCTGGGTCTCTTCTGGTTCCAAATGAATTTGAGGAAGATTTTTTCTAGTTTTGTGAGACATGCTAATGGTATTTTAATAAAATGGCATTGAATCTGTATAATAATTTTCGGAGTATGGCCATTTTCACAATGGTGGTTCTTTCTATCCTGGGGCATGGAATATCTTTCCATCCTCTCAAATCCTTCTCAACACTTTTCTCAGACTACTATAATTTTAACTGTATAAATCTTTTACTTCCTTTGTGAGAGTGATTCCTAAATATTTCTCTTTTTCTGATGCTATTGTGAAAGATATATTTCCTATAATTTCTCGCAGTGCATTCTTGTCTGTGTACAAAAATGTTACTGTTTTTTGAGTGCTTACTTTATATTCTGCTATGTTACTGAATTTGGTTATTAAATCTTGTGGTTATTAAATCTTGTAAGCTGATTAGGATCCTCTATGGAAAGAATCATGGCATCTGAAAAAATGGTAATTTCATTTCTTGTTTTCCAGTCTTTATTTTTTTTTTATTTCTCTCTCTTGTCTAATGTTTCCAGAATGATATTGAACAGGAGAGGAGTCAGTGGACATCCTTGTCTTGTTTCTGATTTTCAAATAAAGGCTTCCAATTTTTACCCATTTAGTATGATGTCAGCTGTTGATTTCTCATACATGGCTTTCATCAAGTTGAGATATATACTATCTAATTGATATAATATGACAAGCAGTATGTATTTAGAAGGTCAGAATTACAGGCACTCCAAGTATGGCCCTAGTATTACACTTTGCTATTCAGTGTAGTTGATTACTTCACAGGTATCAGCATATATGGTTAGTCAGGGTGAGACTCCTACCAATTAACTGCTAGTTTCAAAAACCTGCTGAAGAGTCTCAGGATCACTACCTTACCTATGCATATAAATTTATTGTGTTGCTGAGGTCATGTTTCCTAGTTTTTATCTTTCCCTCTCTTCATTGTTTAATCCTTAACTTTTCACTTTCCTTTTAATTATGTTATACCTTTCTATTTTTATTTCTTCTTTTGATTTCTTACATTAGGGGGACTATATGATAGTTACACATGTGGGTCTGGTTTACTTCACTTATAAGTATACCTTTAAGTGGCATCCACTTAAAAATAAAGGTTTTGACTTTATCATTCTTTATAGCTGATTAATACTCCATTGTATAAAAATACCACATCATTTTCATCCATTCCTCAGTTGGTGGGCATCTTCATTCTTTCCAGGATTTGTTTATCACAAACCTTGCTGATATAAACACAGGTACCCATATATCACTATAGGAAGTTTTTAGTGCTCTGAGGAAATTCCCAGTAGGGGGATATGTGGTTTGAATGGGATTTCCAGTCCGAAATGTTAAGGAATGTCCACACTGATTTCAATACTGATTGCACCAGTCTACATTCCCACCAGCAGTGGAGAACTGTTCCCTTTTCCCCACAGCCTCTACAACATTTGTTGTTAGTTGATTTCCTTATGATAGCCATTCTTTCTGGGGTGAGATGGTATCTCACTGTTGTTTTAACTTTCATTTCATAGATGGCCAGTGATATGGAGCATTTTTTCATATATTTATTCGCTTATCTAATTTCATTCTCTGTGAAGAGTGTGTTCACTTTGGATTCCCATTTCTGGATTGGATCTATAAATTTTGGGGCCCTAATGCTTTCTAGCTCTTTATAAATTCTAGAGAGAAGACCTCTGTCTGAGTACTTATTAGTTAATATTTTTACCCAATTTGTGGTGTGCCTTTTCACTTTGTTGGTAATTTCTTTTGACATGCAAAAACTTCTCAATAAGAGGAGGTCCCAGTTGATAATTCTTTCCAGTACTACCCATGCGATTTCATTTTTGTTCGTGAAATCTTTGCCTACTCCTATGCCTTCAAGAGTTCCTCCTACTTTCTCTTCCAGGAGATTTAGTGTCTCTGCTTTAATGTTTAGATCTTTAATTTGTTTTGACTTTAGTTTAGTGCATGGTGATAGACCTGGGTCAAGTTTTAATTTTCAGCATGTAGAGAGCCAGGTTTTCCAGCACCATTTGTTAAAGAGGCTATCTATCTTTCTTTCATGTTTGGCCCCTTTGTCAAATATAAGGTGGCTGAGTGTGTTTGTAAATGCTGCTGCATCTTCTAATCTATTCCACTGATCCTCAGGTCTATTTTGTTGCCAATACCATTCTGATTTTATCACAGTAGCTTTGTAGTATAATTTCAAGTCAGTAATTGTAATGCCTCCTGCCTTGTCTTTTTTGGACAGGATTGCTTTTTATATTCTAGATCTTTCCTGGTTCCAAATAAATTTTAGGAATGATTTCTCTAGCTCTGTGAGGTATGTTGGCAGTACTTGTTTAGGGATTGCATTAAATCTATACAACAATTTGGGAGTATAGCCATCTTCACAATTTTGGTTTTTCCTATCCAGGAGCAGGGAATATCTTTACATTTTCTGAAATCCTCTACGATCTCTTTTTAAAGAGTACTCTAAAATTGCTTGAAAAGCTCTTTGACTTCTTTACCTAGATTAATTCCAAGATATTTCATTTTTCACAGTGCTATTGTAAAAGGTATTGTTTCACTAATTTCCATCTCAGGGTGTTAGTTATCTGTGTAGACCAATGCCATGGACTTTTGGGTATTGACTTTATAACCTGCTATGCTACTGAATTTCTGTATTAATTCTAGTAGCTACTTGGTGGAATTCTTTGGGTTTTCTGAGTAAAGTATCAAGTCATCTGCAAATAATGATAGCTTCACTTCTTTACTTATTCTTATTGCATTTCTCTCTTTTGTCTAATGGCTCTAGCTAATGATTCCAGAACTATATTCAGTAGGAGTAGTGATAGAGTACATCCTTGTCTTGTACCAGATCTAAGAGTAAAGAAGTTTAGCTTTTCCCTTTTTAGATTTAGGTTAACTGTTGGGTTGTCATAGATGGCTTTTATCAGATTGAAATAGACGCCAACTATTCCAATTTTCTGTAGGACTTTGAGCTTGAATTAGTGTTGGACTTTATCAAAAGCCTTTTCTGCATCAATTGAGATGATCATGTGGTTTTTAGTTTTCACTGTATTGATATAGTGTATTACATTTATAGATTTTCAAATATTGAACCATCCTTGCATCCCTGGGATGCAAGGTCATGGTGTATAATCTTCTTGTGATTTGCTGTATTCTATTTTCCAGGATTTTATTGAGGATTTTTGCATCAATGTTCTTGAGGGATATTGGCCTGTTGTTCTCTTTTTTAGTTGTGTCTTACTATGATTTTGGTATCAGTATAATACTTGCCTCCAGGAACAATTTTGGAAGGATTGCTTACTTTTCAATTTCATTGAAGAGTTTGAAGAGTATAAGTATTACATCTTCCATAAACTTCTTGTACAATTCAGCTGTGAATCCATCAGTACCTGGACTTTTCTTTGTGTTAAGTTTTTTTATTATATCTCAAATTTCATTGGCTGTTATTGCATTACTGGGAATTGTTATATCTTCTTGATTCATTTTTGGTAATTTGCACCTGCCTAGGAATCTATCCATTTCTTCTGTGTCTTCTATTGCGTGAGAGTAAAGATTCTCAAAGTAGCTATTAATAATCTTCTGAATTTCCCCTGGGTCTGTGGTGATTATGCCTTTTTCATTCCTTATTGCTTGTATTTGAATTTTTTCTTTCTTATGTTGAGTTTAGCTAGAGGCTTATCAATTTTATTTAATCTTTTAAAAAAACAGCTTTTCAATTAGTTAATTCTTTGAACTGTTTTCTTCATCTCAATTGCATTAATTTCTGTTCTAATATTTATGATTTCTTCCCATCTTTGGGCTTTGAGTTTGGTTTTTCTCTTCCTTTTCTAGATGTTGAAGATGCAACATTAGGGTGTTTATTTGTTCCTGTTGTTTTCCTAATGTGTAAGTTCACAGATATAGGTTTCCCTTAAAAAAAAACTCATTGCATAACATAAATTCTGATAAGTTGTGCTTGAATTTTCATTGAATTATAGATATTGTTCAATTTCTTCCTTAATTTCATCTGTGATCCTTTGGTTGCTCAGTAGGGTGTTGTTTACTTTCCATGTATTTATGGGGATTTTCTGGTTTCTTTTGTCACTTATTTCCAGTTTCATTGGACTGTGTTCAGATAATATGCATAGGATAATTTCTGTTCTCTTACATATACTTAACTATGACTTATGGACTAGTATATGGTCCATTTCAGAAAATGACCCATGTGCAGCTGAAAAAAAATGTGTATTCAGCTGTGGTTAAGTGAAACACTGTGTATATGTCCATTTGTTCCAAGCTCTCATTCAGTTCTGCTACTTCTTTCTAGTTTTTTGCCTGCTTCACCAATCTTTTTGGGATAAGGGGGTGGTAAGTTCTCCTGTTAAGATTGTGGTATTAAATGTTAGATTTTCCATGTCCATTAAGATTTGCCTTATATACTTGGATGCTCCCATGTTTGGTGTGTACATATTCATGACTGTTACTTCTTCCTCTTGAATTTTTCCCCTAGCCAATATATAGTGGCCTTCTTTATTTCATATGATCATTGTTGGTTTGAAGTTGAGACTGTCTGAAAATAGGATTGCTACCCCTGCTTTTTTCTGAGGTGTTGGGATATTTAGTATTGTTTTCCATCCTTTGACTTTCAGCCTATGAATTTCTTTATGAGTTAAGTGTGTTTCTTATAAACAGCAGATTGTTGGATTTAGTTTCCTAATCCATTGTGCCAGTCTATTTCTTTTCATTGGTGAATTGAGTCATTTTACATTCATGGTTACAATTGAGATGTACTGACTTATGATTGATATGTTATTGACTTGTTGTTGTTACTCCTTTTTCTCCTGTATTTAATTCTTTGCCATACGTAATGAGTTCCTCCCTTCTTGTTCATGGAGTTCTGATCATTTTGCTCCCTCCCTAGAACATCTTTCAGTAGTATGCATAGGATTGGCTGGGTCATCATGAAATTCTTTAGCTATTTTTTGTCATGGAAGTATTTAACTTCTCCATCAAACTTGAAAGAGAGTTTTGCAGGGTATAGTAGTCTGGGCTGGAAGTCGTTTTCGTAGAGGGCTTGAAGTATACTGCTCCGTGCTCTTCCTGACGTCATGGTTTGTGAAGAGATGTCTGCCATTATTCTGATGGGTTTTCCTTTAAATGTGATCTTTTTCTTTTCTCTAGCAGCTTTCAGTATATTGTTCTTATACTGGATTTCTTGGATCTTGACTCTTATGTTCTCAGTATGTTTTTAATTGGGTTGATGTTATTTGGAGTTCTGTATGCTTTGGTTACCTCAATATCAAATACTTTCCCCATATTTGGGAAGTTTTCTGCTATTACTTCTGCCCATATTCTTTTTATATCATTTGTATTGACTTCTTTCTCATTGATGTCTATTAGTCTGCATCATCTTGCAGATAATGAATTATTTTTTCCTGTATCCTAATTGTTTTTAAGAGATCTTTCTTGTCTTTTCACTCACTGCCACAACATCTTCAAGATGTGAAACTCTATCTTCACTTTCACTCAAATGGTTTTGCAAGCTTGTGATTGAGATTTTAAGTTCCTCTAAATCTCTTTGACTCTGCTTCATGCGATCTATTTCTTTCCTGTATTGCTCAATAAAGGATTCCATTATTTTTCTAATCTCCTCTGTTTTTTATCAGTTTTCTTCTTGAGAAGCAGTTGTTAATTCTTTCACCATAGTTATCCTTTTTTTTTAATTCAGAGATTATCGCTTAACTCAATGAGAAGAAAGAGGTTTACTAACAGTGTTTGGACAGAATATCCTGTCTGCTTCTTGCACTATGGATAACCACTAAGAAGATAGCAATGTACAGTGTATTGACTATCAAAACTGTCTTATTAATCAGCTGTGAAACTGTCTCATTCATATTTA
>NW_004525706.1:11754-12987 GCF_000260255.1 Octodon degus
AGATGACTCTCCATAGTCACACTCTACATCATTGATCACTTTGCTCTGTGGTCCCATAATCTCTTTGATCAGGAAATTCTGGACAAACTGAGTTACATAATGTTACAGTACAGGTTCGCCTGTACTGAGTCTTTACTGATCTTGAAAGGCTAGGGTCAAATTGTTGGCTGTCCTTGCAGTCCTTCTATTTCTCTAATTTTTGGTCTGCAAACTTAGGTTTTCAACCCTCCAAAAGAGAAGCTTATTGTTACCATACAACATACGCAGTTAGGTTTAAGCTCACTATCTCTCTGAATATCTAACATCCTAGGCATAATATGGAACAGGTACTCTCCATCAAGCATTGATATGTTAAACTTTAAGTCCCTACAGAATATGGAGAAAAAATTTAAAAATGAAAAATATTTTTTAAATATGAATAAACAATTACATATTTTCACACAGAAATCTAGAAATCCAACTATACACAGCATTGTAGCAGGACAGTACTGTGACATTTTTTTTTCTTGAATTTTTTTCATTCATTACCCTTTTTTTTTCAGAAAAAAAACATTTACTTAAACAACATCATGGCAACAATTGGTATGTCATGAAAAGCAGTATGTATTTAGAGGACCAGAATGACAACCATTCCAAGTGTGACCCTTCTACTACACATTGGTATCTTCAGTGCAGCTGCTCTGTAGATGCCAAAAACTAAAACTTGACTCAGGTCTATCACTATGCACTAAGCTAATGTCAAAATGGATTAAAGATCTAAACATTAAAAGAGAAACACTAAATCTCATGGAAGAGAAAGTAGGAGGAAGTCTTGAATACATAGTAGTAGGCAAAGAGTTCATGAACAAAAATCAAATCATACAGGTAATACATGAAGGAATCAATAACTGGGACCTCCTCTTATTGAGAAGTTTTTGCACATCAAAAGAAATTACCAACAAAGTGAAAAGATAAACCACAAATTTTGAAAACATCTTAACTAATAAGCATTCAGACAAAGGTCTGCTCTCTAGAGTTTATGAAGAACTAAATAAACATTTGGGCCCCAAAATTTAAAGACCCAATCCAGAAATGGGCATCCAAAATGAACACACACTTCTCAGAGGACAAAATTAAAGAAGTGAGAGACCCAGTCCTAGCCCAGGTCCGGTGAGTGTGCGGAGAGTTTCCTGCTACCCTGCACCAGCGGGACCAGTCCCAGCCCAGGCGCAGCGTGGGCCGGACCCTCTCCCA
>NW_004525707.1:0-11772 GCF_000260255.1 Octodon degus
AGGTCCAAGAGTTGTTTTTTGTGGTTTGGCCCCAAGTCGGTGCCAAAAGGAAGTGAGCCTTGGAGTGAGGGTGAGGGTCCTGACTTACCAATTCTCAGTCTCCACATGATGCTTTCCAGTCCATCCGCTCCATCTTTCCTACTCTTCAGTAGCTTCTATCGCTCAGAACTAATTCTTAAGCTCTGCAGTGGCCCTCAGGCCATGCATAATCGAATGGCTTGGATCTTGTCTCCAAACACAAATAGTCACTAGGGAATACGTGAATGAGTGATGTGGGGACGTTGTACCCGTGACCAAGCTGGGAGTGCTGACCCCCATCCTCTTTAGGCCTACAGCTGTCCTGCCGCTGTTCTCTCCACCCCAAGGAGTTCCAGGTGCTCCTCCCTCCACCTGAAAACAGCCAGACAGGTCCCCTCCCCTATTTTCAGTCCCCTGGCGTTGCTGGTTTTTGCTCTGCCTTTCTATGGAAGGACTGGGGACCTGCTTCTTGTTTCCTGAGCAGGCCTGGCCTTTTCCTACCCTTTCGCCTGCTCATCCACAGGTCGGCTTGGAGTTTTCTTTCTGCCTGTCCTCTGATTATTCCTCGTCTTCTGGGACTCTACTTGGGTGTCACCTTCTGCAGGCCTGTTCCCTGCTGCACCAGAATAGGGGTGGGTCAGCCAAGCTGCCATCTGAGAATCCTTGCTGGAAGAGGCAATTGTCAGGCACAGGGGAATTTTTACCTAGCAGAACTCTCAGGCAGAATCCCAGGAGGATTTTTGAGAAGCAGCAAGACAAATGTGTATTTGTTAGTAGGGAAAGGATAATAGCTAAGTCTGTCTTCTTTTGGGTCTCTGTTCGAGAAAAGAGGATGCAAATGTGGGACAGAGCTGAATTGCTTAGGACCTGGAGGGCAGGCTGGGCCTCTTGTCCAAGCAGACACACCTTGTATTGGCAGTGAGTTATGAGTCTTCCAGGAAACTCCTGGGCTTCTGATGGCTTCTCTGGCCTGATGTCCAGGTGGGTAAGAAAGCTCCCATCCTCCACTGTTCAACATTCTCTACCAAGCAATTATTTCTCTGCACTGTGAGCCTCTCTCCATTTCCTCCAAGATGGTGGACCCTTGGAGAGTAAGATCTGTGTCTTATCTTTCTTTACAACCCTGGCCATTAGCATAGAAGACTAGCATGCAATAGGAACTTAACAGATACTTTTTGGGCAAGTGACTGGGTCTTTCCCATTTCACCCAGACATTTTGATCTTACACATACACAGGACAGTGACACTTGAGGGCTGGAGTCCATTCCTAACTGTGTGCTCTCCCAGCCTGCATGTGTGCGGCTGAGCCCAGGCCAACACCCCAGGATGCTCAGGCTCAGAAAAACACCAGGGCTTTTCCCTATGTGTTCTGGAGATGGTCATTTCCTTCTCAGTGGAATAGATGATCTCCAAAGTCCTGCTCACCCTGAAGGAAACCACAGGGGGTGGAGCAGAGACAGAGGGTACTGCATGCCATCAACCCCTCTGATGTCCAGCAGATGCCATCTGTTTTGTGATCTAACCCTGACCTACATCCCTACATCCTCTGGAGACTTTCATTCACTCTCTCATTCTGGCTCTTCTATCCTCATTCATTAGTTCATTCAACACTTTCATTGAACACACACTGTGTCAGGCCCTGAGGCTACACATGTACAAGATTGAACAAAGCCAAGTTCAAGCAGCAGCCCTTGGGAGCTAATTGTCTGGAGTAGTCATAACAGCAATTGCCATTTATTGCAACTGCAATGCCAGGCAGTGAGTTAAGGTCTCTGACAATGGTGATCTCATTGCACCCCCTCTGAAGCCCTGAGACACAGGCACTATGGTCTCCATTCTGTAGATGTGTAACCCAAAGTCTACACTTGCCCGGCTAGGAACGGTGGAATCTAGGTAATTTGGTAAAAGAGCCCAGGTACTCTCTTTCCCACCATTAAGTTGTAGTACCTTATTGGGTCCATTTTACACCAACCTGCCAGGGTCCAAAATCTGTGACATTTGGTTAAGACTCAGATGGCCCCTCCCTGGAGGGAGGCAGACCCAGGCTCTGCAGAAGAGGGTTCATCCTAAACCAGGGCAGCTGTCACAGTGGGTGCTCCCTGGGCAAGCCTCTCTGAGCACCTAGACACTTGCTCATCTGTGGAGAGTGCCCCACGTGGCAGAGGGATAGGCTGAGGGACTGTGCCCTGCAAATGCCCCCACAGGTGGCACAGCCCCACCCTGCCCCACCCACGCCGTTTTTGTAGTTCTTTTTGTTCCTGCTCCGAGTCACAAGGTGACAGCCTACTCCTCCTTTCTGAGGAAGCTGTGATCAGAAAGAAGAGACCTCAGTCAGAGCTGCTCAGGGGAGACTCTGGAAAAGCCCTACCACCTTGGGGTGCAAGCCTGCTGGGTACAGGGGTCTTTAGAAGTGGTGCACACTCCTCCCACTCACACACCTGAGGGCAGTGAGAGCGGCTGTTGTCTCTCCAAGCACTTAACTCAGGCAGAGAAGCTGATGCTTGGGTCTGGAACTGTGTGCAGGAGAGTGCCTGAATGTGCGCGAGTGTTCACATGTGCGCATAGAAGGGCTGTCTGGATGCGCGCCGTGTGTCCCTGTGAGCGTGGGTCTGGGTGTGCTGAGTGCTTGACTCTTGCTTTGTCATCACCTATCCCATTCTTTGTGCCCACACACCTGGGCACAGCTGGGAGCAGCTGGAACAGCACTGTCCCTCCTTCCAGGACAATGGATACCTAGGTACATTCTTCTCATGGTGTAGGCGTAAGGGGAAGAGGCCCCTGAGGTCTGGCCTTGGGGCTGCTACTCCATTGGAGTTGCCTTATTCTATTGGCTAAAGCAAATGACCTGATGGACCAAACACAGCCTCGAGGGACAGGGCAACATACTGTACCCCTCGGTGAGACTTATGGAGAGACCAGGGCCTGCGGCCAATGCTGTATTCCACTATCACATATGTGCATGTGGGTTTTTATGTGCCCGTGAGTTGGTCTGTATAGTTATGTGAGAATGTGTACATGCAGAGGCCCTTTCACATGTATGTAGATCTACACAGAGCTGCATTTATGCACAAGAATGTTAAGCAGCATTTTCTGTCTTTGTTTCTGTCTGCATGACAGCATCCCTTAGACACACATATGAAGCAACCAGCCAGGCCACACCAGAGGAGCGGATGCACTGATCCTGTACTGTGAATTGGTCCCAAGCCCTCACAGCAATACCTGTGGGATGGTCCAGCCAGTCTCATGCCATCTGCATGTGCTAAGGTAGATCTTTCTCTGTTAGTGGCCCTGAGAAAATTCACTGGTCAGTTGTCTCATAGTCTATTATTACCCAGATGTCTGAGTGTTCCAAACAATTGTTTTTAAATTGCTTCATTAGACTGTCTCTGCAGACCAAATCCTTCTACACTTGACTGGCTTGGATTCTCTGGGACAGAGCCGGCAGGAGCTGGGCAGGCAGCTCACTTGTTCACATGGCTCCAACTGCCACAGACAGTGCCCCAGATAGAGACAAAGGGGCAGTACTCCCCATCCCATAAAAGAGGTGGCATTGAGGAGGGGCAAACTGTAGACTTTAGAATTTGTGGGAGCTGGTTTTGAATCCTGAACCTACATTCACAAGCTGTATAGTCTTGTTCATTCTCCCTGAGCCTCGGTTTTCCCTCCTTTAAAATGGGATAATTGTCCTCATACAGTGGCAGGTGGGTACAAGGTAGAAAGACACAAGCATGTGAAGCACCCAATACGGTGCCTGGCCCTCTGGCAGAGAACAGATCCTGAGCCTCTGTGCCCTCTGACATCTCTCCAGAGGTAAGGTCTCATGGTCAAGGACGAGCAATTGGATTAGTGCTACAGTTCCCCAGGTGGTGCCCTTGGCACGGATGAATCATGGATGTTCCAGGAGAAATCTGGGGCCCACATCCAACAGACCAGCTCTGCTCCTGGACACTGTGTGGGCAAAGCAGAGGACACAACAGGGGCGGTCTTATGCTGGGCTCAGATCCCTGTTCTCCTCTCACCATCAGGGTGGCCTGAGCTAAATGCCCATCTCTCTAGGGCCTGCGTACACCACTGAAAATGGGGACAGTTATCCACTCACAGGGGAGATTTTCTGTGAAAGTGAAACTCTTCCTTCCCTCCCTGAAACTCCACCTCATACTCCGGGCTGGGAGGCACCACAGGTGTCTTGCCTACCTCACGGCCCCCTTCCCAGAGGCTCTTAACGATGGTATCCCGCTTGTTGTTGCAGGATTCTGAGGGTTGGCACCCCATAAAGGGCAGAAAGTCAGGCCTGGACATGTGAGGTATATCATTTCTTCTCTAATCAGCTGTTCCTTCTGAAGTAGGTGAGCTGCCACAGGAGCTTCGGTGCCCTCCTGCTAATCCACTACACAGTGGATAAGAGCTCCCCAAACTTTTTCTATAACGGGCCACAGATGGTCTCTGCCACATGGTCTTTGCTGTGTCATGATAGTCACAGGCTTAAGGGAGTGATGTTAACTTACCAATGTGTTGTGTTTTGTGCACCTGTAACTCCAGCTATTCTGGAGGCTGATGTCAAGTTCAAGGCCAGCATAGGCAACTTAGTAGGACCTTGTCTCAAAATAAAACATAAAGGGGTTGAAAATATAGCTCTGTGGTACAGTACTTGCCTGACACACAGAAGACCTTGGGTGGAATCCTCGGTTCTGGGGAACAAAGTGTTGACTGAAAGTTACCAAGCCTATGGGCAATGCACGTAGGAGCCAAAGCATCTTTCTCTCACACTAAGGAAAGGCTGTGTTCTGCAGCTTTCTGGGCCTCGGGCTTTACATTTGTGTGTTATTTGGAGTGTGATTTCCACCAACCACAGCTTTCCTTCAGCACCAGATAGTGCCAGGTGTTCCCCAGGGTCTCCCTGCACTCTGACTTGTTTCTCAAACCACCTCATGAGGTGGAGATTCTCATACTTCCCTTGGACAAAGCTGCTACACCCCAGCCACTGGATTCCAAAACATCTCCTTAGGGAGGCCCCAAAGAGAGAGAGAGCTGGAGCATGGAGGGTAGCAAGAGCAGAAAAGAGGCAAAAGCTGGAAGAAAGTCAGGTGCTTTCTGCCCCGTCACACATTATAAAATTGCCTAAATAGCATAACAGATTTTTTTTGGAAAAAAAATATTTGGTGAAATAGAGTACATGTTCAACATAAAAATCAGCCACAGAAATGAATCAAGAAGAAAATTAGAAATCACATGAAATGCTCCCCCACTTCCAGGAACCACCACCCATCCCCTAGGGGAACGTTCTGCAGCCACCTCCCTCTGATCATAAACACACACGCGCGGGGTTTAAATGAGCGGAAGCAGACTCCACATGCTGCTGTGTGAAGTGGCTACACTTCTTGACAATATGTTGCGGACATCTTTCCATGTCAATAAATATAGATTGACAGCTTCGTGGTGGATGGTTGCACTATAGCCTATCATATATAGAAAAACAGTTTTCCAATGCCGAAGAGGGATTCAGTTCTCCTCAAATGGGAGTTTGGGGGACAGTGCCCACACTGAAGCTGAGTGCCTGTGCCACAGCTGCCTGGCCTCCAGGGCTGACAGCCAGGATTTAACACATTAGAGGCCAGTCAGTCCAGGGTGGCTCCCACCACCTGAGGCTCCCGTGAGTAGCCTGAGCAGGGCTGAGGTGCAGCTGGTTGGCAGCTGATGCACTCTGCAGAAAGCCACTGCCTGTCTCGTGGACGTGTTCTCCTGTGGCTCCTTCAGAGAGCTCAGTGAGGTGTGCAGACATCTCCCTGGCAGGGCTGACACCCCCAGGGGCTGGTCCCTTGTGCTGCTGGCTCCTTGTTCTGGGTCCTGTGCTGCTCCCCCAAGCTTCTGGAATCCTGAATGTGTGATTTTGTTATAGGGAGGGCATGAAGACGTGGAATGACAATCGGGGAGTGCCCTGGGAAACTACGTCATGGATCCTTCCTCTGACCGCTATTTCCTCATGTTCCTTTTCAAATAGGACCAGTCCTCACTAGCACCTCATGTCCTTCTCCCAACCAGTCCTCACCACATTATCCTCTCAACCCCGCAAGCCAATCTCGTGGCAGTGAACAGTGCCACCAAACCTGGTCCTGCTTTTCCTGCTCAGACCTGGGTTTCTTCTACGGCCCCAGCCTCAGCTTGGCTGGTGGGATCTGTCACGTGTTGCATATGGCCCATGGGGCAGTGTCCTGGCTCTCAGTCCTGCCCCCCCTGCCACCCCCTCCTGCCTTTCCTTAGCTTCCACCTAAACAGCCTCACTCCCCCTTAGGGTTGAACACTGGCCCTTTGGGAACTTTCCAGCTCTCCTGTTTTCCTGCAGCAATAGTTTTGCCTACCCAGCCAATCTAGACTCCACTGGGGCAAACACAGGCTTGAGACTGGCTGTATGTCTTCTCTGGCACAGGGCTACACACGGTCAGGGCTCAGAAAGTGTTTGCAAAATGACTAGCTGACACATTCACTCAATGGGACACTGCTTGTGTATTCTCCTCAGTCCTCAGTACAGTTTTGGGAAAGAAAATTGATCCTGAGAAGTGAGTACACTTTCCTATATCTATTTGACCTTCTATGGGTTAGCTTTCTGTTGCCAGGAAAAAAAATTCTTTAAAACATTTTTTAAAAAAATATTTAGTACAGAGTCTACAGGGTCTCGCTCTGTAGATCAGACTCATAGTGATCCGCATGTGCTCAGTCTCCCAGGTGCTGGGATTACAGGTGTGCACCACCACTCCCAGTCTCAATCGCTGTCTCAGTGTGCTCTGAGGGCATGGCTGGCAGAGCATGCTGGGGATCGAACCCTGGCTGCTGCATCTGCCTAAGCAGGTGCTTTAATTGGCTGAGCTATTTGGCTGGCCCAAAAAAATTTTGACATGCACAGCTTAAAGGAGGGAAGGTTCATTTGGCTCTGGGTCTCAGAGATTTCAGCCCATGGCCAGCTGGTGCCAGGCAGGAGCATCATGGAGGTGAGTCTGCTGGAGGAAGCCTGTCTACCTCATGGGAGCCAGGAAATGGAGCTGGGGAGGAAGGGGCCAGGGACCAAATATCGTCCCCATGGCCACCCCTGCATGGCTCGGCCAGACACCCCGAGAAGTGTGCTGTGCTAACCTCATAGGAGTCTCTCACGCCAGTCATACTGACAGTGAAAATGAACCATCCTAGTCATCCTAGTCTTTGGGATTGGGCCATGGATAAAGGGAACTCTGCTTAGTGTCATGCACCTAATAAGGGACAGATCCAGAACATGAGCCCAGCTCTCTGCCATTAAGGTCTGTGTCTTTACATGAGACTACACAGCTGATGTGTGGGGGCCTTGAGGGACATTCCACCCTCCCCAGGACAGCAGCCCCTGGCACGGCAGCCCCTCAGAGAGCCCGGTTACTGTCCTGCTTTCTCTGGTCAAAAGAAGTCTGGCTCCAGCACCTGCCCCTCTTCTGCCTCTTGCCCTGTCCCGAATGGCAGGTGGGCACCATGGTGGGCAAAAGCTCTGACATTCAAAAGCTACGAATCTGAAAATGAAGATGATTCCTTGGGGAAACAAAGCCCTGGCTAGGCACATCTTCCCACTTCTGTGACTCTGGACAAGCGCTGAAATGCTCGTGATGCAGTTTCCGCCTGGACACTGGGAGTCACAACCAAGCTGGAGGATTCAGTGCAGGAAGGGACACAAAGCCTGGACACCAGCGTGGTGCAGAACCGGCATTCGGGCAGCAGTGGCCCCTGTGCCCACCTCATCCCCTCCTCCTCTTTCTCTTTCTCTTCATCCTCTCTGGACACCTGCAGGTTTTCACCAGTTCCAGTCTAGACAAAGGTCGTAATGGAGAGAGGCTGTCTACACAGGGGCAGGATCCTCTGAGGAATGGTTGAAGGTCCTGGGGGTCAGACAGGAGACCAAATGGTGGGGAGGGATGAACTTGGTTCCTGTCCCTGGGGCACTACAGGCAAGCAGAGGGAATGAATGCAGGGTGCTGGGGGAGGCAGGGTGCGGACTCCTCCCTCAGTGGGGTGGCTGCTGGGCCCTGGCCTGGCTGGTTCTGACAGGAGTGCTGCTCCTGTGTGTGGGCAGCTCAGAGAGACACCCCAGGGTCAGAGCTGAGGATGGGGTCAGCTGTGGGTGCTCTTGCCACTTCATGGCAAGCAGAGGGCACAGGGGGCCAAGGTGCTGTCTCTCACCTGTTTGGGGCAGGTGGGGGCAGCTGCCACTGGCTCTGCAATTTGCATTCAGCCTTCGTCTGTGTGTCTGTAACGAACGAACGCTGTGTGCTGTGCTGCGCAGCAGCCTGCTCCAGAGCTATTTTAAGTGCCTCCCCTCCGCCCCTAAGGGTGCCATGTGTTTATCTTGCTTTCGAGTTAAAAGAGAAAATCAATTTCACTCTTACCTCAGGAAGATTTGGGGTGGGGGTTGGGGGTGGCTTCATTTTATTAAAATGAAAATGGGGAACAGGATGGGCTTCAGATCATGGCCTCCATTGCTGGGCATGAATAAACAATAGTTCAGGTCACAGCCTGCCTCTCTCCCCTTCAGGCCAGACTACTGGGCTCCTGGAAGCCTAGATCACCTGGTCCCAGAGAGAGGAAGGGAGCCGAAAGCTGAGCTCATCACTGGTATGTGTGTTCGTGTGTGTGTGTGTGTGTGTGTGTGTGCGCGCGCATCTGTGTTGAGCTGTGTTGATGGGTGAACTCTAAACCTGTCAGCAGTGTGACAGGATTGGGACCAGCTTTTTAGATGGACATGACTCTGGCTAGCATCCTGGTCTTGGCTGGGCTATTTCAGGCTTTCTGGGTGAGTCTGGGGCTGGTCACCCTGCCTCCCACTCCACCAGGATCTGTGTTTCCATCATCCATCTCCCAGCAGCCAAGAGCACACCCAAGCTCCCAGCTCCTTCCTCTCTGAGACTGTGATGCAGGAGACTGGCTCCCCCCAAGGAGAGAGGCAGAGGAGCAGAGCTTCTGTTTGCAGGCAGGAGGTGCCTGACCAAAAGGCTGTGGGTGCCTTCCCTTCCTCTCTGGACATCTTCAGTGAGAAGGACTTTGAGTTGAAGCTGTTGAGGGAGGGACTTTGTGGGAAGTCTTGGAGATGGAAGTCTGCAGGTGGAGGTGCGACCTACCACAGAGCCATTCCCTCTGGAGACTAACATCCTTGGGGCTTCTGGGCTACTGGGTTGGTTAATTGTGTTTCTTTTTCATATCCATCTGCTTATACAACTAACATTTACTGAGACTCCTTCACTTCTAAACTGTTAAAATGTCCTGGGGCCCACGCATTTGCCTTCTGGTTGAAGGATGCCCCTTGGGGGCAGATGGAGAGAGTGCAGAGAAGAGGTTCCCTCACCTTCACCAACTCCAAGTGCAGATGGGAGCAGAGAGCTGCAGCAGGAAAGGAGCCAGCTCATTCTGACAGAGACCTGCAAAGAGGCTCTTGGAAGAAATGGGGTCTGGCTGCCTGCAGAAGGATGAGCAGGGCTATGAAAGGGACCAAATCCAGTAAAGAGTGACACAGCCTTGGGTGTGGCCTTGACAGATGTCCAGTGCATCCTGGCCTAGCAAATAGATCAGGTGTGCAGCAGGGAGGCAGGGTGGGCAGAAGGGGACGGGAGAGAGTGCCAGTGCTATGGGGCCTCAAGGCCACAGTGGGTTCAGCACCCTCCTGGATTTTTCTATTACTTTCATTTTGTCCTCATGATTTGACTTCAAGGTCAGGGTGCTCATCCCCAGTGAACAGATAAGGAAATCGAGGCCCCAAGAGGGCATGTGATTTGTCAAAGTTTGGTCCGAGAGTCACCAGCAGAGCTGATATTCACACCCACCTCTACCTCATCCCTGCCATCCCACGCATCTCATGGAGGAAACTGTTGGGATCTGGGGGCTTTGGAGTTTTCTGAGAAGAAGAATGAAGAGGTGGAGGAAGCCAGAAAGATACATTGTGGGCAGAGACAAGGAGTGGTGGCAGTGGGAGTGTGGGGGATGGCAAGGGGGTGAAAAGCAGACTTAGGGTGGCTGACATACAGGTCAGTCAGACCTTGAGCAATATACTCTCACGGAATGTGTCCTAGAGAGTGGCTTCACCCTTGGCATGAGCCCTAGTGTTTGAATACTCTTAGACACTGTCTCTGGGCTTTGGGGATCAGGTGGACAACTTAGCGGGGATCTGAAGGCCTCTGTCCTGATATCAGTTCCCTACTTGTAGGGGGCTCACTTCCTCTTGGGTCTTGGATGATGCTCCCCATCACACAAGGCTCCCAGCTGCTGCCAGAAGCTTACCCTTCTGTGGCCTCCTCCTGTCTGTCGCATTCTGTCTCTTGGGTTCAGATGGAGGGATCAGATGCACATTTCACACACCTGATCAGTAGGCATTTAATAAAAATTCTCATGTCTGCACAAGCTTTTCTTATTTACAGGCCACACAGTAATAACTGTAAGAATGGGAATATGTATTGTGTGTTCTTGTTTCAGACACCTGCACCGAGAACTTCACATAGGGTGTCCTGGGGGTTGGATCATGTGTAGCTTTGAAATGCCTTGGTAAGGCGCTCCATTGTAATCCGACAGGGAGGGAACCCATTCAGAATTTTAAGTAGGAGGGTGGTGAGTGTGTGGGAGAGCTTCTGGCTACCCTGCGCCGGTGGGACCTGATGGTCCAAGCCCAGGTGTAGCATGAGTGAGACCCTCTTCCACCCTTTGAAGCCCCCCAACACTCCACAGCATCCCCCACCCTACTCGCCCAGTGAGAATTTCTGCCTCATTCTGGGGACCCCCAGATCCAGTCCTAGCCCAGGCCTGGGGAGTGTGTGAGAGCTGTCTTTCCCCCCTACTCCACCTTGTCCCCTCCAGACTCAGCTCAGGCCTAGCATACAGGCCTGAGGTGAAACCCTGCAGTTGCAATCCCTGCAGAGAGAATAGGAGACAGAACCACCCAGCTAGTGCAGAAGCAGAACATCTTGCCAGAGGGGCACAACAGGTTCACTCCCAAGGGCAGCAGCAGGAAGGAGCTGAGAACAGCAGCCAGACCCAAGCCAGGCACAGCTGGATAAACCCAACCTTTGCAGATCTGCACCTGAACTTCAGTAGGTGCTAAGGTTATAACTGCACCAAAGCTCTATAACAAAGGTCAGAAGACAGCACTATACAAAATGTCAATGAGAAGGAGCAAAATGTAATATCAGAACCCAAGCCCACCCACAACAAGTGCAGAGGACACTAACACAGAACAAATTGGTAATCACACAGCTGAAATCAATGAATCAATGGCTTCTGAAATAAAGAAACAGCTGCAGAAAGGTATAGAGGAACTCAGATTGGAAATGAAAAAAAGAAATCCCTGAATTAATAATATCTGCAGTAAAGAATCAAATGTAAAAACATATGGAGGAAACCCAATACCCACCCACAACAAGCGCAGAGCACACTAGTTCACCTCAAAGGTATGAATTAATAGCATCGATAGCAAAAAAGCAACAGCAGAAAGTCATAGAGGAACTCAGAGCGGAATTTTCTGAAATAAGAAAAGAATTCTCGGAACTCATAGCATCTGAAGTAAAGAATCAACTACAGAAACATGGGGAAGAAACCCAATCTGAAAAAAACACTGCAGTAAAAGAATTAATAACTGCTTTTAAAGAAGACATTGATAAAAAAAATAGAGGAGATTAGAAAAATGACAGATTCCTTGAATGAGCAATACAGGAAAGAAATAGATCACATGAAGCAGAGTCAAAGAGATATAGAGGAATTTAAAAT
>NW_004525708.1:0-3065 GCF_000260255.1 Octodon degus
AGCCCCTGGCATTCTTTATTGCTTATATAAACCATACACAAGAGTTCAGTGCCCTAGAAAGCTAAATACTTAATCTAGGTTAGCAGTGCTGTCATCTTAATGTGTCCGTGTCCACAAAATTAATAAATTGAAATCCTAACCTCCAAGGTAATGGCATTAAAACAGGGAACTGTTAAGGGCCTGCCAGATAGCTCAACAGATTAAAGTGCCTTCTTAGGTAGATGCAGGGGTTGGAGGTTTGATCCCCAGTGTGCCGTGCTGGCCCTGTCCCTGGGGCACACTGAGATGGTGCCTGAGACTGGGCGTGTGGTATGCTTCTGTAATCCCAGTGCTTGGGAAGCTGAAAACAGAGGATCCCTATAAGTCGGAGTGTGATCTGTGTAGTAAGAACCTACAGACCCTGTAAAAAAAAAAAAAAAAGAAAGAAAGTCAGGGACCCCAGGGATGGGATCAGTGAACCGAGGATTGAACTGAGATCCTTGCATTTGCCAGTCAAGCGTTTATCCCACTGAGCCATCTCCCCCGCCCCCGGGATCAGTGTTTTTATGAAGACCTCAGAGAGCTCCTGTCCCCCTCCCTCCAAGTGAGGTCACAGTAAAAACAAGCTAAAAAGCAGGAAGCAGTCCTCTCGCACACACTTCCAGGGTGGCCTGGCTCCTTCATCTCACCCTTCCCAGACTCAAGTGTGTGAGAAAGGACTTGTATGTTTATGTCATCAATTTATGATATTTTGGGTTAGCAATTTGAAGACTTAGGCACAGAGGTTTAACCTGGATGTGCATTGGAATCACCTTCATGCAAATACTGTGGGGGGGAGTAGATTTGGAAAACTGGCTAGCAAGATATATGATCTTAAAGAGAGCTCCATAGAACAACTGGATCAGAGTCTCTGGGTCTGATCCTGGCATCGGTGCTTTCTTTCTTTTCTTTTTAAGTTTATTTGGTACAGGGTCTCACTATGCAGTTTGGACTTGAAGTGATCTTCCTGTTTCGGCCTCCCAGCACTGGGATTACAGGCGTGCACCACCACGCCCAGTCTCAGGCTGGCTCAGCACGCCCGGGGGCAGCACCAGCATCACGTGTGGTGCTGGGGATCAAATCTGGGTTCCTGAGCTTGCCTAAGCAGGAGCTTAGTCTGCTGAGCTATCTCGCTGGCCCTATCGCTGAGTTCTCAATAATTGTAGAATTTTTTTTCTTTTTAGGCCTTTTTTTATTTTATTGAGAAACAAATATCAATCAGACAGTTTCAAAGCTGACTAATAGGACAGTTTCAATAATTAACACATTGTACATTGTTTTCTTCTTAGTGGTTATCCATAGTACAAGAAGCAGGCAGGATATCCTGTCCAAACACTATTAGTACAAATCTTTCTTCTCATTGAATTAAGCGAAAGTAGCTGTATATCTATCCTAACTATTCTGTATATACAGATACAAAATGGTCCTTCCTTTGTATCTCCTTTTTCTGTTTAGTCCTGTCAGAGACGGATATTCCATTGGCATCTAAATACTATAGGTGTGTGTATTCAGCAAAACAATCCAACACAGTCCAGCAGTCCACAATAGTAGTGGGTTATCTGCAGTTGTTGACTAGAGCCCTTTACAGCCCAGCATATTAATATGGCTTTACTTTACCTCATTTTTATACTTTTCTGCTGGATGGTTAAGACAAAGATAAAGCAAGACCTATCTAACAAGAAATGTAACTTTTGTATCTGATAAAGTCAGTCAAGTACCCTCAGGATTTATCCTGTAGCCCTTACCGCACTTTGTAGATCCTTTGTCAGTGTCAGCCATGTGGATGAGTCATGGCCATTGCTTAGCCAATTTGCTCTCTGTAAAAGCCTGAGAGAATGTTTTATCTCTGTGTGACTCTCCTTAGGCACACTATACGTCATCAATCACTTTGCTCTGTGGCCCTGTAATCTCCTTGATCAGAAAATTTGGGGCACAACTGAGTTACATGATATTATAGTACAGGTTCTCCTATGTCTTCACTGACCTTGGAAGGCTGGGGCCAAAATGTTGGCTGATCTTGCAACCCTTCCTTTTCTCCAATTTTTGATCTGCAAACTTAGTTTGTTAACCCTCCAGAACAGAAGCTTATTATTACCCTGAAACATATGCAGCTTGGTTTACCCTAATTATCTGTCTAAATATCAAACTTCTTAGGCATAACATGGAACAGGTGTTACATTCTCTTAATGAATAGAGTGATTTGTTCTAATGGTGTTTGTAAATAGGATCTCATGTCTGCATTTTGTACAGCAATTAACCACTAGGAAGAATGTATGCAATGTGTTAATTATTGAATCTGTCCTACCAATGTGGTTTGAAACTGTCTCATTGCTATTTGTTTCTCAATAAAATTATGGAAAAAAAATAAAACAGTGTTTCAGAAAAAAAATATCAAACATCTTAGGCATAACATGAAGCAGGTATTTTTCCATCAAGTATTGATATGTTAAACTTTAAGTCCCTACAGAATATGAAGAAAAAAAAAAATTTTAAAATAGGAATAGGCGGGGCTGGTGAGATGGCTCAGTGGTCTGAAGCACCTACTTGGAACAAGCTTTGCAAAACACAGGGACCACGGTTCAATCCCCCAGCACCACATGCCAGCCAGCCCCGCCCCCTGGTGGGCTGAGCTGGCCACACACATACACATAAATAAATAAAATTTTAAAAATAAAATAAAATAGGAATAGGAGCTGGGGAAATGGCTCAGTAGAATAAGCGCTTCCCTGGCAAATGCAAGGGTCTGAGTTCTGAGGGGAGAGAAAAAAGAAGAAGAGTTAAAAAAATATAAATTAAAATAAATTAAAAAATAGGAATAAACACATATTTTTACACAGAAATTTAGAGATGTAACCATATACAGAATTGTATCAGGATAGTCCTGTGTCATTTTTTTTCTTGTGTCTTTTTAAAAAATTTATCACCCTTTATTTTAAAAAAAACAAAAAAAACTTTTACTTGAGAGACAGTATGGTTATAATTGGTATGTCATGACAAGAAGTACGTATTTAGGGGGCTGGGGAGATGGCTTGGTAGAATAAGCACTT
>NW_004525708.1:4603-6133 GCF_000260255.1 Octodon degus
ATGCTTTAGACCACTGAGCCATCTCACCAGCCCAGTCCTTTTTTTATTTTGGCGGAACTAGGGATTGTACTCAGGCTCTTGCACTTGCCAGGCAAGCGCTTATCCTACTGAGCTATCTTCCCAGCCCCTGTTTTTTAGTTCTTTATAAACTCTAGAGTACAGACCTTTGTCTGAGTGCTTATTAATTAAGATTTTTTGCAAATTTGTGGGTTGTCATTTCATTTTGTTGGTAATTTCTTTTGACATGCAAAAACTTCTCAATAAGCAGAGGTCCCAGTTATTAATTTTTTTAAGTATTACCCGTGCGATTTGATTTTTGTTCATGAACTGTTTGCCTATCCCTATGTCTTCAAGATTTCCTCCTACTTTCTCTTCCAGGAGATGTAGTGTTTCTGTTTTAATGTTCAGATCTTTGATCCATTTTGACTTTAGTTTAGTGCATGGTGATAGACCTGGGTCAAGTTTTAGTTTTCAGCTTTTTAGGCCTTTTTTTTTTTTTTTTTTTTTTTTTTTTTTGTGGAACTGGGGATTGAACTCAGACCCTTGCGGCTGCCGAGGAAGCACTTATTCCACTGAGCCATCTCCCCGGCCCCTTTTTAGGCCTTTTTGGGACAGTCCCCCTCCTGCTTCGCCCGTGTACCAGGGATCCTGCGCTTGCCAGACAAACACTTATTCTACTGAGCTATCTCCTCGGCATAGTAATTATAGAGATGGAACAATCATTCTGAACATTTGACATTTTTAGGGTAGAAGGGAGCTAGAGTACCTGGCAGTGTGGAAAAAGTTGTGGGTTTATAGTTTCTGTTTTGAAGCTTTCCTTTAAATTCTAATAAGATGGTTTATTTGAAAGTCTCTAAAAATAAAACAATAATTTAACTTTGCGTATTTCTCCCAAACCTTTCAACAATCCTTAAATGTCAGCAGTTAAATCCACAGTGAAATGGGGCCCAGAGGTTTTCATTAATTCATCTCCAGGAAATTCGGTAATAAAACTTAAATTTATACTCACCGACACTGAACCTCTTTTCTCACCGAAGGGCTCTGAAAGTCACGGTGAAAGAGAACCACAGCTAGGTCAAGACGCCAAGGAGACTCCACTCCAGATGGCCGATTAAAGGACTTGTCCCAAATTCCACAGTCCTCACAGTGGAACAGCCTTGGTTGTACCTTCTTTATTTACCCAGCCATCCGGTTTCTGACCCTAGAGAAAAGAGGTTTGTTATAAAGTTTAGAACGAGCCTACATTTTACCGCATCACATTGGAAAGGCTGTCTGGGCCCATCAGCCGGATCGCAGAGGCCTTGGCGGCTGATAGACCCGATCCCAGAGCCCTCTGTGAGAACTCCATTCTGCCGGGGAGTGGGACGCAGGGAGAAGCTTTTGCAGTTCTCCTCCGGGTGTGAGCCGCCGGCGAGAAAACACGGACAACGCGCCCCACAGGCCACAGCAGTCAACCTCGGTGCATAGACGCTGTGCAAACCCTGCGTAATTCCTGGCCAGGGCTAAGCACTAGGGAGAAAAAGGAGACAG
>NW_004525708.1:8478-9485 GCF_000260255.1 Octodon degus
AAAAAAAAAAAAAAAAAAGAAGAAGAAAACAAAAGCCTACTTTTCAATTGATATTTTTCTGGCTCTCTCAGTATGCCCCAAGCCTCCCCGTCTCTGTCTTCCATGCTATCTCTTTCTTCTTTGCCCCCTCTTAGTGTAGCTTGTAGGTTTAAAGCAAGGATTGGGTTCATCACAGTGCCTGCTCTGTTCTCCTTTTCCCTACTTGAAGGCATGTCATACACTTGCAAGCCATCAGTTTCCCTGCTCGTGCACTGTAAGTTGCCCCGCCCTGGTGAGCAGTTTTCCTGAGGTGTAGACCATAGTTTAAGATGTTTCTGTCTGGATGTCCCAAGGTACTGCAAACTCCACGTATAAAGGCTGAATTCTCCATCCCATCCGCACAGTACCCATTCCAGCATAACTCTTCCTCCTCAACCATTTATACTTTGACTTAGTGAGCTCCAGCCCACGTCACCTGTCCCAGATAGAATGTGGATAGCCACCTGCAAAGATGGCATCTTGGGGGCTGGTGAGATGGCTCAGTGGTCTAAAGATGGCATCTGGGAAGTTCTTCAGTCAGAAGAGAATATGTTCTCTTGTTTTTATTTTTTCTGTGGAAGTGTGGTTTGCACCCACTGAGCACTGAGCAACACTCTAGCCCTTTTTTAAAATTTTTTATCTTGATACAGGGTCTCACTAAGTTGCCCAGTCTGGCCTCTAACATGTGATTCTCCTGCCTCAGCCTCTTGAGCTGTAGGCCAAAAAGATCTGTGGAGAAACCAACAAGATAATCCATGAGAAAATTTCAAGTGATGGTCTTATTGCTTTGGGTGACCACACACCTGGGTCATGGATTTAGAGTCAGTCCCTGGCCAGGGAGTTGTAGTTACGTGCTCAGGGCTCTGGATTTTGGAGGTATGGGTAAAGGTGATCAGGCAGAGGAACAAAGAAAGTCTGCCTGGTAGGTTGGGCTAAGTTCTATTTTCCTATGTTCAGTTTTTATTTCTCTGAAATGATAGGACCCAGTC
>NW_004525708.1:10420-11464 GCF_000260255.1 Octodon degus
AACAAAACAAAATATTATTTTAGGGGCCGGGGAGATGGCTCAGTTGAATAAGTGCCTGCCTGGCAAGCATAAGGGCCTGAGTTCAATCCCCGGTTCCGTAAAAGAAAAAAAAAAGATCACCAAGGGGCCCTCATAGAAAAGCACCGCTGCCTAAATTGGAAACAGCGGGGTAACTTGAGAGGGGCGGTGCGAATTCCCACTTGCAGACAGGTGCGGGAACACAGCAACAAGGTCTGAGGAGGGAGGTGGGTGTGGGCTTTCCGAACTCTGCAAGCAGTTGACACTTTCTTTTAGGACAAAAACTGCATGCCAAGGAAGACCTGCTGGGAGCAGACCAGATCCTGTGGGGTGGAGAGGAGACAGAAGGTTCCCGTAAAGTGAGAGAGAAGAACACAGCCAAATTTCAGGAAAAAAAAAAAAAAAAGCTAAAGATTTAAACAACATAAGAGAGAATTATAGAGGTCAGATAATAAATATTTTAGGACTTGAGACCCATGCGGTCTCTCTTGTGACTACTTTATTCTGCCATTTTAGCATAAGAGCAGTGACAAATGTAAAAAATAATAGTGACTATATTCCAATAAAATGTATAAAAACAGCGATGAGCTCAATTCAGTGCATGAGCCATGAGTTGCTGACTTTTGCTCTGGAATCATGAAGTTAGAGAAACTATTCTGACCCATCTTTCCTTCCTTTTTTTTGTCTTTTTGAGAGATGATCAAGGTCTCGCTGTGCAATTCAGGCTGGCCTTAAGCTCACTATGTAGTCCAGGCTGGTCTCGAACATGCAACAATCTTTCTGCCTCAGCCTATCAAGTGCTGGGATTGCAAGCATGCACCATCATGCCCAGCCTTGTAGATTTGAATTTGAGAACCTTGAAAATGTTTACAGTTATAAAAATGAAAATGTCAGGCTGGTGAGATGGCTCAGTGGTCTAAAGCACCTACTTAGAACAAGCTTAGCAAAGCACGGGGACCGCGGTTCAATCCCCCAGCACCACATACCAACCAGCCCCGCCCCCTGGTGGGCTGAGTTGGCCACACA
>NW_004525709.1:0-1432 GCF_000260255.1 Octodon degus
ACAAATATTTCCAAGTGGCTTTTAAGAAGGCAATAAAACCCAGCCCTCTGTCAGGCTCTGTCAGATCTTTCTATTCATTTATTTTCTGCATGAGAAAGGTACTCTTATTTTGGTGGTAGTTTCCTCCCATGTCTCAAAAATACCTTGTCCTGGTCTGAAATCTGGACCTTTGCTTCCATTAGCAGAATACTTGAATGAATCCAGTGCAAAATTTCCCTGATTTATTCCTGGCTCAAAGTAGTGTCATAGATTGATGTTCTATAGCTATTAAAGAAGCTGTATTTAGAGAAGTCTTTAAATGATCCTTTCCCATTTAACACCAGTCCAAACTTTGTAAGTACTTCAACTCAACAAAATAACACAATATTGTTCAATGAGAAGAAAGGTTTTCAATAATAGCATTTAGACAAGACATCATGTCAACATTTATCCTCTGAATAACTACTATGAAGAAAATAATAAGTAATGTATTAATTATTGTAACTGTCTTACTAAACTGTTTTGAAACTGTTTCATTGCTCTTTGTCAATGTTTCTCATTCAAATGAATAAAAATTTTCTATTTAATTTTATTGAGAAACAAATAGCAATGAGAAAGTTTCAAAAACTGATTAGTATGACAGGTTCAATACTTAAAACATTACATATTATTGTCTTCTTAGTGGTTATTCATAGTACAAGATACAGACATGATATCCTGTCCACAAACACTATTAGTACAAATCTTTCTATTCAATGAGTTAAGAGAATGTAGTTGTATGTGTATCCTAACTATTTTGAATATACAGATACAAAATCGTCCTTCATTTGTATCCCATTTTATGTTTAGTATTGTAAGAGAAGGGTATTTCATTGTTATTTACATATTGTAGGTGCATGAAATCAGCAAAATATTCCAATATAGTCCAGTAGTCCATAATACTAATGGGTTATCTGTAGGACTGGCAATGTCAGAAGTTATGGACTTGAGCCTTTTACAGCTCAGCCTGTTTATATAGTTTTACTTTTTTTACTTCCTTTTTATACTTTTCTGCAAGATGGTTAAGACCAAGATGAAGCAAGACCTATGTAACAAGAAATGTAATTTTTGTATATGACAAGGTCAGTCAAATCCCCTCAGGTTTTACCTTGAAACTCTGCACCACATTTTGTAGATCTTTTGTCAGTGTCAGCCATGTGGATGAGTCACAGTCATTGATTGACCAGTTTGCTATCTTTGAAAGCCCGAGAGAATGTTTTCTCTCCATATGACTCTCCTTAGGCACACTGCATCAACAATCACTTTCCTCTCTGACCTCATAATCTCCCTGAACAGAAAACTTGGGACACAACTGAGTTACTTGCTGTTACAGTACAGATTCTCCTATGTCCTGAGTCCTCTCTGACCTTGAAAGTCTAGAGGCAAAATCTTGGCTGTCCTTACAGCCCTTCTT
>NW_004525709.1:6150-6830 GCF_000260255.1 Octodon degus
CCAAGTTATCAACCTAGATTCTTGTATGAAGAATGCAGACTCATCCATAACTAAGGAAGCCCTTGGGTTCCAAGGCCTTATCACCCCAGAATCATGTGGGACACGTCAACTCAAAAAACAGGCCAACATCAACAGACATAAGATTTAGCCTGTGTTCATGGACCCAGAATCCAGGAACTTCTCCCACACTGAATTTTCAGATAACAAACCAGTGCCTTAGATTGTAGGCTACAGACTAGCCTTGTGGACCTGCACTCTGCCACCTGCAGTACCAGCCTGGCCACAGGGTTCAGGCTGTTCTCATAGCCCCAGGCCAGCACAGTTGTGAAGTCCAAGCACTCTGCTCCTGCAGACTTACACTCATGCCACCCCAGTGCATCCTTCAGCCAGGTGAGATTCTGTTGACTGAGACTTAGTACCACACCTGCTGATCCAGGTACTAGGAACTTGTAGACTAGAAGTGACCCCAGAGAGCATCCTTAACTTATTCTGTCTTATAAAGAAGCTTCTCAACTTTCAGCTTCTCAACACTGGATATAATATTAGAGGACGGATTGTTGTACATGGCCTTTAATGTATTCAAAGCACATTAATTCTATTCCTAATTTTTAACAGTTTTATCATACAGAGATGTACAATTTTGTCAGATGCATTTCTTTGCATCTGTTGAGATGATAATA
>NW_004525709.1:8120-9579 GCF_000260255.1 Octodon degus
GGGAATGTGGGTCAGTTCTTGTGTAAATTGCAGGGAAGTGAAGCACAGTGTCAGTAGCACAGCTTGTGCTGGAGGAGGTGCGAAATGCTCATGCACTGGCTCCTTGTGAGGAGGGCAGTGATTACCTACCACAGATACCTGCAAAACGAGAGACCGAAATTGAAAAAAAAAAGATTAAAATGGAGAAAAGTAAATCACAAAAACTATTTCAAATAGGAATATATATAGGAAATACTTTAAATAAGAGCGGTGATAATTTCAATAAATAACAGGATTTTGCTTTATTTTTTACTTTTATTTTTTGTATTATATTTATTTTAATGAGAAAAAGAGATGAAATAGCAATGAAACAGTTTTAAAACATTTGAGTCAGACAGTTACAATAATTAATACATTACATATTATTGTCTTTGTATTAGTTATTTAGAAGACAAGATGCAGACATGATATCTTGTCTGAACACTATTAGTACAAATCTTTCTTCTCAGTGAACTAAGAGAAAGTAGCTGTATATCTATCCTGTCTTGTGTGTGTGGTGTGTGTGTGTGTGTGTGTGTGTGTGTGTGTGTATTTTTTCCACAACAAAATTAAAACTCAAAAAACAAAAATACACAAATCAGAAATGTCAGAATAATTATGCAATAAATACACAAACACTATTAAAATAATATAGGGATGTCTAGGAATGAAGTTTTGGCATGAACTGAATTTATGCCTCTCAAAGTTTCAAACGAGGACTTGCTTAGCATTTTTTCTCACAAAAGAAGCTGCATGCAAGACTTATTTTTCCAACTTTCCCAAGGTTTTAAGAGATCATAGATGTGGGTTTTTTTCTCCAAGTTAAAATTCTGCTGTGTTGGGAGGAAAAAAAGAACAAGAAAAGTTATAAAGAAAACGAGCACACTTAAGATAGGCGCACGCATGTCAGCAGCTTTTTTCCTTTTACTGTTATCTCATAATGCATGTTGTTGGTTGAAAATACATTTTTTCACTCTGCACCAAACAAATATATTCATTAGGACTTCAATTTTAAATAGCAACTATGGAAAATTATATGTACTGGGAGATTTTTAGTTCAGAAAGCAGGAAGTTTAGGTCTTGAATGAATATTTGAAGTGAATTAAGATAGTCTAGAAAAAAATATAATCAAATTAGAATCATACTGCCTGGCTCACAGGGAGACTTCACATGAGAAAAGGCGGGTGGTATTCCAAGAAAGGGAGTGAGCAAAACGGTAAGACTGTTTTGCATTCTGAAAGGAACATCATTCTGAGGATTCTTAGAGACTGTTGAGGACAGTGCACTCATTTTGCTGCGGTGGATAAGCCAAGAATATAAGCTCAAGTGTTAAGAAATGGGAACGTTAGGGTTTATATTCCCCAATTTCTTTTCTCCTGTTTATTTTTCTTACATGAACAAGAGCTTAACACGTGGTATCATTATCCATCTTTGGGAGAAT
>NW_004525709.1:10424-11845 GCF_000260255.1 Octodon degus
AACTCTTTTCTGCTCAAGGGAGCTCGAAATATTTTTAATAGTCAACAAACAAACAAATACAAATAAGTTCACTAGCTCTGACTAAGAAAACTCTTAGCCTTTATTAGAGTTTTATTTTATTTAAAGCCCTTCTGTACATGAGAGGGGTTATATCAGTGTGTTTAGATATTAGTTGTGTTTGTATATGATTATGGTTGTGAAAACAGAAATTCATGCCAATGTATTTTTAGAAAATTTCATACATTATTATAACTAACCTTATAATTATATCCAAACAAAATATCATTTTTCTTATTGAATGGTGATGTATGTGTTTTAGTACATGGATACTGAGAAGATGAGAACATATTTCTCATAAAATAACATGAATCTAATTATAAATAAAGAACAGGTGTTTGTTTTAACATTAAATCTTTGCTGAAAGGTAAACAACTATTGTGTGGGTAAAATATTAGCTTCCTCAGCATTGTTGGAGGTAGTGGTAGAAACTTTAACAGGATTTCACCGACAGGCAAAGCATGAGGTCACTGCTGAAGATGTGTCTTATCAAGGAACATGCATTTTAAGATGATTTTTTAACAAATCATTGTAAACCTTTTAACTTGAGATTATGAAAGCAAAGACTGATGGGAAGAGTTCAGTGTTATTTTAACAACATCCTTGCATGTAACATCTTAACACCCTGCCAGATTATCACTGTCCTTGATGGACTTTATGTATTCCAATTCTTGTGGTTTTATATAATATTTTCAGATTGATTATGATTGTCACACTGTTCATAAGTTTTCTTTCACTTGAAATTGACATGCCTCTGTGATGAAGGAAACAACTGAGAGGTTGATGGAGACTGTCAGACTCAAGATATTTTAATGTCATTAAAAATTATTATATTAGCTTAAAATTTACTGAACTCTCCCTTAAAGTTTATAGAGTACAAGGCAACTAATTTTCATTATTATTATTTAATTAATACTTATGGTATTTCTGGGAGTTACTAAGAACATTTGCATCCTATTATGAATGTCACAAGGGCATGTACTGAGGATGAGGTAAGTTTTTCTAAATTCTTTATTTGTGCTACAATAGATGAGAAATTTGACACACAAGATAAAGTCTGATATAGTATGGTACGAGGAATAGAGACTGTTCTAATGTGCCTCCTGTAAGCTACATAACTGTCTGGAAAGTTCATGGAAATGGACAAAATGATTGCATTAGCCAAAATGATTAAAAATGCATACCTTCAATTATGTAAAAAGGGTATTAGGCTTGTCAAATATCATGTCCTGTATTATAGGCAAACTTTAGTATACTATTCCCCAGGGTAAAACCTTTTGCATGATATATTTACTAGGTTTCTTTGGGGGTTCACTTTTCTGTAGTAGGCTTGAATGAAGCAAATCAAACATAGTAATTTTTTT
>NW_004525710.1:0-11699 GCF_000260255.1 Octodon degus
TGCCCTCCTGGCCTTGCTGGTGCAGAGACTTTGCCCAAGTGCTGTCTCTCAGCTTTTCTCTCTGTCTCTGTCTCTGTCTCTGTCTCTGTCTCTGTCTCTCTCTCTCTCTCTCTCTCTCTCTCTCTCTCTCTCTCTCTCTCTCTGTCTCTCTCCATCTCCCCTCCTCAGCCCTCTGCTCCTGTGTGCTGTGATGTCCCCGTCTCTCCGTGGCCCTGTGCTGTGGAGCTGGGTGACTGTGCACTGCAGTCCCAGGAGCTGAGTGATGAAGTCAACCTTTCCCCATGTAAGATTTCTCAGGTATATTGTCAGTGATGAAACCCTGACACATCTACCTCACAAAGGGCACTGAAGCTGTTTCTCATGTTTAGATTGAAGATACTGCACACAGCGTGGGGCTGGGGTCACTCAGCGTGAGGCACGTGCTCAGCATCCATGAGGCCCTGGGTGTCATCCGCTAGGCCACACAATCATAGTGAGGACACAGCACAAGCAGCAGGAGAGCGTTTCACACCACACGACTCGGGGTGACAGTGGCGGCGTGAGGACACACAGAGCACTGCTGCGCCGTGGCTGCCAGGTAGAAGCCACATGAGCTACAGCTTTGGTGCACAGCACTGCAGAAGGATTTAAAAGACAAAACCACATCACCTAGCACTGCAGAGCAGGGTGGCACAGGTCTGCGATCCCAGTAGTGGGAGGCTGAGGTGGAGGGATCACCTTGCACTCCAGCCAGCCTGGGACACAGAAGGAAGCTGCAAGCCTGAACTGTATTATGAGGTTCTAGAAAAACCCAAAACATGAAAAAACACTTAAAAAATTAATGCTACAAGATGTTATAAATAACTGACTTAAAACATGCAAATTAAGCAAGGGCACAATGCATGGGCAGGAATAGAACACAGACTCTGAGTGCTCTTGAGATGAACTTCTGAGGGAGGATGGGCTGTGGAAAGGGCAGCTTGTGTCCTGTTAGCCTCATGGGAGCCACAAACAGGAATCTACAGAATGTGTGTGGAGGGCAGGAGGCAGGGCTGTGTTGGGCGCCTTAGAGAAACACCTCCATCATATACAACTTTAAAATGACGGCAGGAGATATAGCTCAGGGGCGCAGGGCCTGCGTGGCAATTGGGAATCCCTGAGCTCCATTCTCAGTTCAAAAAAATGAATTAATGAAAAAAACTTCTAAAACCTTGTAAAGGTTGCTGGATGTAGCTCACTGCTGGAGCATTATCCCAAGATGCCTGGGAGTCTGAATGCAATCTGTGACCATCAAGTTAATTTAAAATAAGAACATGCAATAGTTCAAAATAAAAAATAAGAGGGAAGTTGATATTTAGAAATTTATGGTTTTTATTAATTTTATTGAGAAAAAATTGCAATGTGACAGCTTCAGAACAGGTTGGTAGGAGAGTTACAACACTTAATACCCTGCATATTGTTGTCTTTGTAGTAGTCATTCATAGCACAAGATGCAGACATGATATCCTGTCTGAACACTATTAGTACAGATCTTACTTCTTAGCAAATCAAGAGAAAGTAGAAAAACAAAAGTGGTGTAAAACAACTTGATGGAAGACAATTTAGATGCACCACAATTTCAGTTTATATAATGTCTCCCATCTCTGAGAATAAGTTGACCTGAATAACAACAAAATCCTTAAGAAAGAGACAGACATTTGTTCCATTCAATAAAAACAAATTGCTTTTATGTTAAAAAAAAAAGAAATTTATGTCTTAAATTGTATGAAAATCAAAATATGAAAGAGTTCAATTAAACAATTGATCAAGGGACTCCAAGACACTAGAAAAATGCAAAACAGAGCCCGTGCACAATCGCAAGACGCGGTTTTCAATTCTACTAGTACAGCTGACCTCCTCCTCCCCAGAGAATCCCTGCCCTACTCGCTCCTCACCTCTGCAGGTTCCCTAACGCCCTGAGTGCTGCTCAGTGCTGCGGGCGTCTCTCCTCCCTACTCCTGACCTTGATGAAGGTTTCTACAGTCCGGGCTCAGTGCATCCCTGCACTAGTCCAGAAAAAATGGCAGCTTGAGTCCTCCCTGGAGCATCTCCAGGGCTGGGGCAGGACAGCTACGATGAGGAGGACCATGGCGTGCAGCTGGACAGGCTGAAGGAGGGATGAGATCCGTGGGAGCTGGGGCAAGCGGGCCCAGCACAGGGTAACTGTGCCTTGCAAGGGGCAGCTCGGGAGGGCCCCGGGTCGACTGGCCACTGTGTCCTGGCATCACTGAGTGAGGACCGGTCAGGAGCACTCGGGAGGAAGGAGCTTCACCGTGGCCTGGAGCCCAGCCAGGTCTGCCCTGGGATGAATTACCCTGGTGACTGCGGAAGTCAGCTCCGCTTCCTGTGGGCCTCCTGCTGTGACCACCCTATGAGGGCAGAAACCAACCCCCTGCTGCACAGCTCCGTGTGTCAGGCCCGCTGGTGTCACCTATGTTCACAGTCTCACCTGGAGACACCACGACCAGCACACCCATGACACTTTTGCTGTTTATCGGTAAGTACTGACTGCGGGCAGCAGGACCCACAGACTGGAGCCCCACAGCCAGACTCTGGCCCATAGGAGACGCAGGGTTCAGGAGGCTCCAGGGAGGCCAGGACCTGCTTGGGCCCCAGGGAGAAGCTCTCACAGGGAACTCTCTTCCAGGGCTGAGCCTGGGCAGCAGGACAGGAGTGCAGGCAGGTGAGTGTGTTCCAAGCTATCCTCAGTCCCTCTTCGTCCTGGGACAAGGTGCCTTCCTGGGAGGTGGGGATGACCCACAACAGGTGGGGGCTGGTGTTTTGAGGTCTAAAGTGTCCTGGGGCTGAGAGCTGGGTTCTGAGGGAGGAGGAGGCCCTGGGACCCAGCTGTGATTTCCCTGCAGGGACTCTCCCTAAACCCAGGCTCTGGGCTGAGCCAGGCTCTGTGATACCATGGTGGAGTCCTGTGACCCTGTGGTGTGAGGGGACCCTGGAGGCCCAGGAATACCGTCTGTACAGAGAGCGCAGCCTGGCATTCTCAGACACACAGACCTCTCCTGAGCCCAAGAGCAAAGCCAACTTCTCCATCCCATCCATGAGAGAAGAAGATGCAGGGATGTATCGCTGTTACTATCACACCCCTGCTGGCTGGTCACAGCCCAGTGAGACCCTGGAGCTGGTGGTGACAGGTGAGAGGCCTCTCAGGGTCCCAGTGTAAGACTTTACCCTCATGAATGGGTCTGCTTTTGAGGATGGTCCCCTCTCCCAGCTCTGGGGAAGTTGTAGGAGGTGTGAGTCCATTTCTCACACTGCCTCCTTCTCTCCCAGGTTTTCATAGCAAACCCAGCCTCTCAGCCTTGGCTGGTCTTGTGTTGACCTCAGGAGGCAACGTCACCCTCCAGTGTGGGTCACAGGAGGCATTTGACAGGTTCATTCTGACTGAGGAAGCAGGGGATAAGCTCTCCAGGACACTGCAATCACAGCAAGACTCCAGAGGGCACTTCCGGGCCCTGTTCCCTGTGGGCCCTGTGACCCTCAGGCGGAGGTGGATATTCAAGTGCTATGGCTATCACCAGAAAACTCCCCACGTGTGGTCAGAGCCCAGTGCTGCCCTGGAGCTCCTGCCCTCAGGTGAGCAAGTTCTTTCTTTGACCCACTCATGGTGGAATGTCTAACTGACAGGCGCTAGTACAGAGAATCCCTTAGAGGAAGTTAGTTCAGGACATCAACAGAGCCACAAACTTCAGTGTGACAGTCTGGGAGACCCACAGTGCATGACAGGAGGTCAGGGACCAGCCCCTCAGCCCAGCGCCTCTTCCCTCCAAGGCTGTCCAGGAAGCCCTCCCTCCTGACACAATAAGGCCCTATCCTGCCCCCTGGACAGAGCATGACCACTGAATGTGACTCTGACCTCAGCCATGACAGATTCGCTCTGTCCAAAGAGGGGCATGTAACCTCCAACAGGCCCCTGGCTGGTAGGCCCATCCTTGGCTCTTCCACACGGATTTCTCTGTTTCTTGGGAGATCTCCCTGGGGGGTGCTACTGATGCCATGGTGGACAGAGCCTCTCCAAGTGTCCTGCCCCCAGTGACCACCTGAACATCCTGATCCCAGGTGGGCAACTCAAGGTCTCTCTGGGACCCAGACTCTTCAAAAACCTTGCTGAAGGAGCCAAAGAGGCAATTATCAGTGTGAGTGTGGGGTATCAGGCAGGGAAAGAGACAGAGAGATGGGAGGACAGGAGAGGCAAAGCCAGCAGAGACAGAGACAGAGACTGAGTGTCCTCAGAGACAGACCTGCTCAGGCATCACCTCAGAATACTTTGGGACCACTTCTCATCACCCTCTCCTCTCCAGGACAACTCCCTACCACACCCTCCCTCTCAGTGCAGCTAGAGCCCACAGTGTCCTTAGGAGAGAATGTGACCCTGCTGTGTCAGTCACAGAGCCCGATGGACACTTTCCCTTTGTTCAAGGGCGGGGGGCAGCTGATCCTCCCTTGTGTCTGAGATCAGTGTCCCAAGGTCAGCAGTCCCAGGCAGAATTCTCCATGGGAGCTGTGAGCTCAGCCCTTGGAGGTACCTACAGATGCTATGGCTCTCAGAACTCCTCTCCACACCTGCTGACCCTGGAGCTCACAGTGTCAGGTGTGTTGTTTCTCACCCATGCATGACTGAGCTCAGGGTCCCTATGAATCCTCTCAGGGCTGCTGTGGGCTGGGTGTATGTGAGGGCACTGGGAGAACCAGGTAGAGGTGGACTCTCCCTGGGCCTGTGGTCATCACCCATGCTTCCTGTCTTGAATGTGCCTTCGTGGCAGAGGCCCCAGCACAGGGAGAGGTGAGGGCAGAGTCCAGCCTGGTGCAGCCCAGCCCCACACCCTCTCAGGTCCTCATCCCCAGGGTGACCACATGTCCAACCCTCAATGCACAGCCACACAGGAGAAGAGGCCTGAGCTCTGTCCCTCTGTCCTGTGTCCTGGCTGCCTGGAGACACTCATCCCATCTCAGGGCTGATTCCAATCTCAGCTTCTCAGTTGGCCAAGGGAGAGGGAAGTAAAAAGGGAACTGAGATCCCCAGGGCACGGAATCCAGGCTGCATGGGCTGTGTCAAAGCTGAGGGAGATGGTGTGTAGCCTGGGGAGGAGCAGAATCTGACCTGGGGAGCAGGGAGCCCAGCTCCTCACCTGCCCACTCCCCCTAGGAGCCCCTGAGGATCCACCCCTCCTGCCAGAGTCTGGACCCGAGGGTGGTGAGTGAGGGTGCTGCTGGGAGGGGTCATGATAGGGGCTGAGCTGGGTGTGGGGCTGGCTCAGCCTCCTCTGGAGATGTGGACTCAGACCAGCCCCTCTCCTGGTTGGGCCTCCGTGTCTCCAGGTGTAAAGGGGAGGCTTCACCTCAACCTTTAAGTTCCTCTGGTGCTGAGCTTGCTGTGAGCCCTGGAGAGGCGGCCTCCAGGGAGCCTCCAGGAGCCCACGCTGCAGGGCTCCCGTTGAGCTGTGCAATGACAGTCCCAGTGCTTGAGCGTTCAGAGCCATGGCTGGGTGTGCAGGCTCCTCCCCTCCAGCTGGGGGGACTGAGCTCTGCTGGAGAGAGCAGAACTGGAGGTCCAGCTCCCCAGGTTCATCCCTGTGCAGGATTCCCCTTGGTCCCCTGGGCTGGCAGCTCCCCTGTCTCCTTCTCCCTCTCTTCCTTGATAACCCACATGAGGGGGTAACTGATCTTGAGTACAGGACTGGGACAGAGTGAGGCAGGGGTGCAAAGTCCCCACATGGGCCTGGAAAAGAGCTGCTCAGGAAGTGGCCGTGTTTCTCTTTAAGGCAGCACTCAAGGCCAAAGCGCACTAGGGAGCAATAACGTTGTGACGTGGGTCTCCATGTCCTCAACCTTGCTGCTGCTGCTGCTCCTCCTCCTCCTCTTTCTATACTGGCACCGGAGAAGAAGCAGGAAGACAGGTTAGCAGGAGGGTGGGGCTGGAGCATCAGAAAGGGGTTGATGCTGAGGCCCCAGGGAAACCTGTCCGAGGGCAAGAGTCTGCATAGAGTCTCCTGTGCAGAGCCCAGGACCAAAGTTCCAAGCAGAACACATGTCCTGCCCTGTAGGAGATTCCCGAGTGGTCTTAGTGGCCCAAAGTGGGAGATGCCCTGAGGTCTCAGCATGACAGGGTTCGGGAAGGCTGGGGCTCAGGGCAAGTCAGATTGACCCCTGCACTGAACCCAGGGCCATCACCCAGCTGCTTCGCTGTGCTCTTGATGGACAAGACTTACCTGGGGGCTGGTAGAACAAAGGTCTGTGGCCAGAGGTGACCTCTCTTCTGTCCCTGCAGATGTCACAGTGAAGGACACAGAGCCTGAGGACAGGGTGCAGCTGGATGCTCAGGTGAGACCCTGCCCCATCCAGGGCACAGGGACTTCCTGTCTCCCAGTTCAGCCCCAGGGACGCTGCTCTGTCCTGCTCCACTCAGCTCTCAGGGACCTCACAGCTCAGCCCTTCGTTCTGGACACCCCAACTTCTGCCAGCTGAGACCCCACCCTCTGCTCTTTCCTGTGACCTCGAGGTCCCCTCCCTGTGACCCTTTCCTGGCCCTCTTCCTCTGTCTAACTATCCCTGTAGGCCCAGTGAGAATCACAGGGAGGACTCTGGGAAGGGGAGCGCTGAGCAGAAGCCTGCCTGGGGAGAGCTACGCTGACGTCTAATGCACAGCACTGCTGGCAGGGCACAGGGCAGGAGCAGAGGCCCTGAGTCAGGGACCAGCTCCTCCAGGACGATGGCCCTGTAGCTGCAGCCTTGGGATGAGGATCCAGGTGTCAGGATGTGAGGGGGACCAGCATGGCACCAAGGAGACCCCCTCTGTCTCTGTCTCTCTGCCACAGAGCCCTCCTGATGAGGACCCCCAGGGAGTGGTGTATGCCCACGTGAAGCACCCAGCACCCAGGAGGGCAGGGGCCTCCCCTCCTTCAGCCCTGTTGGGGCACCTCCTGGAACGCAAGGAGGGGCAGGCAGGGGAGGACAAGTTGATGGATGTTCAGGTGGGTTCTGCACTCCTCAGGGCCCCGGACCACTGTGGTGCCAAGCACAAACCTCCTCTTTCCCTTCTCACTGCAGGCTGCTGCTCCTGAGGGTCCCCAGAACGTGACCTATGCTGAGCTGGGCAGCTGGACACTGAGACAGGGGACGGCTGCTCCTGCTTCCTCCCAGGACAGGGCCCTCCCAGCGGAGCCCAGTGTGTACGCTACCCTGGCGTCCGCTTGCCCAGGAGCCATCACAAAGGACAGTAAGTGACACCTCAGCCAGGGGCACCTAACAGAGACTCTCTAGGTTCTGGGACCTTCCAAGACACTCCTGACCCTATAGTCCGAGAGAGCTCACAGCTCTGTGTGTTGGAAATAAACTCCAAGAGTCTCCAGGAATCACTGAGATAAATCTGAAGGGTGCAGTAGAGACTGAGAACAGGGAATGAAACTGTTCAAAAGGAAGGAATTACTGAGATGAGGAGAAGGGCCAGAGAGGGCGTGGGAGAAGGACATGTGCCTGTGTATGCAAGCAGGAGGGTTTGGACCCCTGTAGTGGGGATGGCTGATGTTTTATGGAAATGAGCAGCTAATCCTTGATTTGTTTTATCTCCTTTTTTCAATTCCTTTCCTTTGTTCACTCTTCTTACTTTCTCATATATTTTTCTCTTTTTTGTTTCTTCTTCCAGATTTGCATGCGTATATCTGGTAATATGAACAACTAATTTGAGGACAATGTGATGCAGTACAACAAACACAGAGAAACGTGCATTACTGTTTAGTAAAATTCTGTATCGTTTGTCATTTTTCTGCTTTAATACTATTTTGTACTGTCTATAAAATAGAAATAAATAATACGTAATCACTGCTTGCATCAATAATGGACCCGTGAGACACGATGGGTGAAATGGGTGCCACGTTAAGGACGGCCTGGCACAGCCCAGACAGGAAGTGAGAAAACGGAGGGCCACGGAAGAACGTATTAGAGAACACTCCAAAAAACCAGGGAACAGAAAACTAGTACTAGGACTTAAAAAGAGCTGACACACATTTCAACAGCAGAAAACAGCAGGCATGAAGACGGATCCCTCGAGGGTTCCTCAGCCACGAGAGCAGGGTGTTAGGAAGAGCCTCATGCCACATGTGGCAAGATGTAGATGACACGGATGAAATGCCACAGACACAATTTACTGAGTGGAGATAAAGAGAGCAGAAACTCTGATCTATCTCCTGTGTGTTGAGGACTTTGACCTCTAATTAAAACACTTCCCATGCAAAATCTAGCTCAGTAACCTTTGCTAGTGATTTCCTTCACGTTCAAGAAATACAATATATCACAAACTTCCAAGGACAATTTTTGGCAATAGAAAAAGAATATACAGCCCAACATACTTCATCAAGTCTTAACAAAATTAAAACACATGCTTGATCAAACCAAAAATTAAAATTATACTAAAGCTTGACAAAGAAACTATGAAGTAGGAAGGTCGCCTACAGAAATCTCACACCAAGCAAGATTTGAGTCCCTCAAAATAGCCCTGCAGTCAGATACAACAGCCCTGGCTTGTCATCCCATGTTCTTGTGAGGTTAAGGTTGGAGGATCCAAACCTTGAGGGCTGCCTGAGCAACTCGGCAAGAGCCTGTAGGAAAATCAACCAAAATGGGCTGGGGACAAAAATAAATGCTCTCTGTGTTCAACTTAAAGCCACCCCTCAAAATAGTAGAATAATTTTCAGAGATCAAAATAATAGACTGGACATCATGACAGTACTCAAGGGATTTTCTGGTTTTCTTTCTCATTTGAAAGGCAGGAGTAACTTCAAATTTAAAAGTACATAGATATAATGGGACCTATTTATACTAGTCGTAGAACTTGTCCTATGGATAGCCACACAAAAGTCTTTCATAAATCATGCAGAATAAAAATAATAATTTATCACACTAATGCAGAATTTGCCACCATTTACAAAGATTGTTTAAACCTCCCTTCCCCTCCTCTTGCCAGGGAGACCCTGACACATGCCTCAGGTTGGAAAGGGCCCGAGGAGGCTCCCCGTGTGGCTTCACTTCAGCACAGCTGGTTACACAGCGAGGCTGGAGAGCGTGGGTGTGGGTGAGCATCACACTGGATCACTCACAGGGAGACAATAGTGGGAATGGGACATAACATGAGGCAGAGTCACCTTACTCTAACCAAAAGGGGGTGTTTCCAACATCCCTGGCATAATAGGCCAATGTGTCAGGCTCAACTGACATCACACTTCCAGCTCTGGATGAAGATGAAGTGGAAGGACATCTCTCCACTCCTGTGACTTTACCCAAGGACACTGATTGGACATGTGACCTCACAAATTGTAAGACATCGTGTTTGTATGATGTCTTATAAAGTAAAAGAAAAAAATAGTACCACCTTTGAGTTGGTGGTCATTTGCTGCAGCAGCAAATAAGAAATCTATACAACCACGAGCTTTTCTGAGTTGATATCATAGTGCATAGTACTACTTGTCTGGGAGCACAATGTGGAAATTGGGCTCTGGGAGTCTGACCTGGGTGTGTCTTGCCCAGAGAATGCTGAGGTACATGGAAGAAGGCTACCCTGAGTCATGGCCAGAAGTGAGCAGAACTGTGACTCTCTTGGGGCAGCATGACATCTGCTAAGGATGCTCTGCCCATTGGAAAGAGGGCCGTGGACACAAGTGTGATCCCAGGGAAGAAAATACAGGTTCCCCCTTCACCTGTCGCATGGACTACAGGCCAAAGGGGAAGGCCCACAAGAGTGGGACAGGGGACATGTGATGAGGAGGGACTCTGGGACAAAGTTACTGATGCCTGAGGGAAAGTGAAAGTAAGCACGTGGCACCTGGGAAAGTTTTCTTAATACAGGTTAAAGGGGCAGAATTTGTCAGCAGATCAATAAAATTTCATGCATTATTGTGTACATTATTAAATAAGGCCAGTGCTCTGGACAACATCCACAACTGTCAAGGAAGTCACAGGAAAACATTAAACATGAGCCATGGCCTCCCCAGGTGCATTAGGTGAGGGAAACCTTGGAGAATGCTCAGGCTTTCAAGCTGAACAAATCTCTCCAGAAGTGTTTCTCCACGGGGCTCAGTAAGATCAGTTTTGAGTCCACTATGTACAAGTCCATCTGGCACTCCTGCTCCCCATGCAGAAGTGCTTAGTGTGACAGCCACAGCTCCTTCCTTACCAGAGCAGGACCTGGAGGCTGAGCAGAAAGAAAAGTGACCCCTTGGCCTGCCCCTCGCATTACCTCAACATGAAGCTTGCAGCGCCCGGCTGTCTAAGCACCAACAGCCCACACAGGAGACTACTATGGCAGGAGCTATTGCTGGGCCTGCCACTTCCCTGTTAGACCCAGACTTGACCCTAGTAATCGACAGCAGATGATACGTGAGCTCTAGTGACTGAATAGAAAATGTCTAAGCAGTTGAAGCAGAGCACAGTGAAAATACAATTCAGAGACTGCTCACCCAGGGACCTGTGGGTTCAGTTTCGGGAGCTTTTACATCTGGATACGCAGGAGGACGAGGGCTGCCCACCCATTATTGTCAGCTGACCTTCATCTTCCTTTCAGCACTGAATCACAGAAGCTTGTGGCTGAGCCAGCTGCTTGGAAGAGACCTGGAAATGGAGCAAACCTCCCTGAAGAAACATTACTGGGACAGAAGCTTGCGAGACCTTCCAAGGCAGTTAACTTGTCCTAAGGAAGCTATGAGCAAATTAGCCTGTTACAGCAAAGAGTGTGGGGTACTGTTCCTGCAGACAGGATGCTAGTCTCATATTTTACCGATATCTATTTTTTTCAGCTTCCTTTTGAAATAAGATTTTAAACAATCCTTGAGACCAAGCAGGGCCAGTGAGCAATTAAGCAAATTATTTAAAAGACTGTCAGGATATAGGCAGTGAATCCTACAAGAGCTCACTGCCAGCACAAACTGTGTGAAGCCTCATGGAAGAGATGAAAGGTACTACTGTAAATATAAATGGGACGCCTCTGAAAAACAATGTGCTGCTCTGGGTTGAAGGGGAAACTCCTACCCCCTGGGGAGGGATGCAGTCATCCTCCTGGGAGAACACAGAGCCAGCTCTTGCTCGGAATCTGCACTGTGAGGAGGAAAACCACTGGGCAAGACAGTGTCATTCCCAATATCATAAGGGTGGCGCCCCTCTTTTGGTTAATGAGAGCCAGGCCCAGCTCTGGGCTCCCCATATAACAGGAGCAACCTGTGCCAGGAATCAGAACCTCTGCCCAGTTCATCCCTGCAAACCTTCAGACCGAGCTGGCTTTCTGGAGAGACGCTGCACGCCTCACCTGTGGGACTCCGGGATGCACGGGGTTAGAGCTTCCTGGGCCCAAGGAGTAGCCCTCCGCAGGGGAGAGAAGACGCGGGACACCCGCTGCAATTCGGGGGCCACTGCCTAAAAGCACCGTTGGTTTAGTCATGGGCAAATGTAGTTTATATTTATGAGTCAAAGCTGCAATGCCTGGAGTAATTGATACCAACTATAAAATAGCTCAGATCCTATGGGTGTTGATGTTTCCACCAGGTGATTGTGTTGTTCAATTAATATTACTCTCAGCAACAAGACCACCTTTAATATGCCTTTGTAGAGTCCTAGCCCAGGTCCGGTGAGTGCGCAGAGAGTTTCCTGCTACCCTGCGCCGGCGGGACCAGTCCCAGCCCAGG
>NW_004525711.1:0-457 GCF_000260255.1 Octodon degus
GGCTACTGTGATAAAATCAGCATGGTACTGGCATCAAAATAGACCTGAGGATCAATGGAATAGATTAGAAGACACTGAAGCCCCTACGAACACACACAGCCATCTTATCTTTGACAAAGTGGCCAAACATACTCACTGGAAGAAAGATAGCCTCTTCAAAAAATGGTGCTAAAAAATGGCTCTCTACATGCCGAAAATTCAAACTTGACCCAGGTGTTTCACCATGCACTAAACTACAATCAAAATGGATTAAAAATCTAAACTTTGAAGCAGAGATACTAAATCTACTGGAAGAGAAAGTAGGAGGAACTCTTGAAGACATAGGGGCAGGAATTGAGTTCATGGATGGAAATCAAATCACACGGGTAACAGTTGAAAGAATTAACAACTGGGATCCGCTCTTACTGAGAAGTTTTTTCACGTCAAAAGAAATTACCAACAAAGTGAAAAGGCAACC
>NW_004525711.1:2987-11992 GCF_000260255.1 Octodon degus
AAAAAAAAGAAACTGTGATATTTGAACGTATGTGTCTGGTTTATTTTACTTAATGTCATGGTACAGTGCACTTCCATTTACCTAGACATGTCTCAAGTTTCTTCTCTATGGCACAGAGGTACCCCATTGTAATTTATCTTTGGCTTTGTTGACATCGTGTATTATGTTTTCTGATCTATTCATGTTGAATCATCCTTGCATCCCTGGGATGAATCCTTTTTGTCATGGCATGTAATCTTGATAATCCGCTTCATTCTGTTTTGTGTGCCAGTACCGTCTTGAGAATTTTTTCATCTATGTTCATTGGGCAGATTGTTGTAGTCATTGTTTACAAGAGAATAGAATTAACACAGGACACATCATTTATAGGATTATTTTGTAATACTCACACAAAGAGTCAAATGCAAAAGACTGTAAGAAATCTAACCATGCACTAGAGACCCAGTGAATGCAGCTGAGGGACTGGATTGCATGGCAACATCCTGTGTGAGTCCAGCTGAAGACCTAGAACCCATGGCAGTGTCCTCCACAAGTACAGTTAGAGACTTAGAGCCCACAACAATGTCTTATGTAAGTCTATATCAAGGATCTGCGCTGGGGAGACCTAAAGATCAATGGTGGAAGTTAGAAGGTCCGTACCAGCGAAGTGAAGGTTCCATACCGGGAGCCTTAGGGATCAGTACTGGAGCCAAGGAGCAATGTTCAAGGTCAGGACCAGAGCTCCCCTAAAAAGGACTGTAGTCATCCTCAGTGGCAGCGAGAACTTGAGCTCCTCCGATGATGAGAACAGCTGAATTCGTATCAGGAAAATCAGTACAAAAACCTTCTGCAAAAGAATCAACAACATATGATCTCCCCTTCCTGTTCTCTTTCTATGTTTTTGGAAACAGTCCTCGGGTGGGCCATCACATCCAGAGCCACACTGATTCACTTCAACTGGGGATTAAATGTTCACTACTAGTTAATACACCACAGATCGATCTGCAATTCTCTCTCTCGCTCTCGCTCTCGCTCTCTCGCTCTCTCGCTCTCTCGCTCTTGCCCTTGCTTTCTCTCTCTTTTGTTGGATCCTTCCCTTGTTTAGGTATTAAGGTAATGTCTGCTTCCTGTTTAATTTAAGTTATAAGTTTGAGAATTTGAGAAGTAGGAGCATTAAGTCGTCTCTAAATTTCATCTATAATTCAGCAGTAAATCCCCCAGGACCTGAGATTTACCTTTTAGTAAATTTTCAATTATATCTTAAATTTCACTGACTAACTTTGGGTTATTTAGGATCTTTATGTCTTTTCTTATTTTAAGAAAGTTGTTGGGGCTGGGGAGGTGGCTCAGTAGAATAAGCGCTTCCCTGGCAAGCTCAAGGGCCTGAGTTCAATCCCCTCTTCTGCAAACAAACAAACAAACAAACAAACAACAAAAAAAACCTGTTTTTAAATTTATTTTGAATAGTTTTATTTTTTCATACAAACTAATCCTTTATTACAGGAATATATAAAACAAATGTAACAGCAAATGTTCGCAAGTACACTACACTCAGACTGGTATCAATTCAGAGTTGAGGGTACAGCATCTTTATAAAATGAGTTCTGGCAATTTCACCACTTGGAATAGTGTTAATGAGAATCAAATAACAAAAGGAAATTTAAATATGAAGCCTTACAAGCAAAACAAAATATTCATAGCAAAAAAAATTTATTTTCTCAGCATTCTTTGAGCTCTAGGCAAGTGCTTACTCTACTGAGATATCTCCCCGGCCCTCAAATATGATCTTCATATTTTTAGTGGACATTAGAAAATGTCTTTAAATTCAGCTATCTTGAATTTAAACATTACATTTCTGAGCAACTAATGATTTAATGATTTAAGTTTCTTCAAAAATCCACAAGAGTACCATAGATTACGTGATTTTCAAAAGAAATGGATCCCATAGACAGGTGGGTGGAAGTCAGAAATCAAGGTATTGGCAGCATTAAATCCCTCTGAGGGTTCCGAAAGTGAATCTGGCCCTGGATTTTTCATAGTTGCCATTGGCTTGTAGGTCCACTGCTCAAACCTCTGTGTCTCCACACCATAATTTGTGTGTCTTTATATCTTCTTGATATAAAGCTGGTAACTCATATATATCTAGGAATCTGTGCATTGCTTCTGTGCTTTCATCTTATCAGGATACAGTTTCTCTAATTAAGCAATGATGATCTGCTGGATTTCAGCAAGATCCATGGTGATTTCACCCTTCTCCTTCCTAATGGCATGCATTTGAATCTTCTCTTTCCTTTTGTTAATAAGCCTGGCTAAAGGTTTGAGAATTTTATTTAATCTTTAAAAGAGCTAGCTCTTCAATTTGTTGATTCTTTCTATTATTTACTTAGGCTCCATTGCATTAATTTCCACTCTTATCTTTAGAACTTCCTCCCATGTATTGTATTTGACTTGCTCTTTGTTTTCTAGAAGTTTGAGGTTCAACATCAAGTTGTTTACTTGAGCTCACTGAGTTTTTCTGATGTGGAAATTCACTGCTATAAATTTCCCTTGTAGGACTGCTTTCATCATGTCCTGTAAGTTCCAATACATTGTATTAAAATTTTCATTTAATAATAGAAATATCTAATTTCTCCTGTAATTTCATCAGTGACTCATTGATAATTTAGGAGGTTATTATTTAAAATTTTTATGTATTTATAAAGTTCTTAGGGTTTCTTTTGCCACTGATTTCCAATTTCACTGCACTATGGTGTAACAATATGCATGGAATCATTTCAATTCCTTTCCATTTACTTAAGTGTGTTCTGTAAGCTAGTATGTGATTTGTTTTGGAGACTGTCCCATGTGCAAGTGAAAAGAATGTATATTCTGATGTTGTGAGCTGGAACACTGCAGACGTCTATTAAATCCATTTGTTCAGAAGCTTGATATAGTTCTAATATTTAATTGTTTACTTTTTCTCTAGTTGATCTAGTTGTGGCAGTGGGATATACGGTCCCCCATTACAATTGTGTTAGCAATTATTTGATTTTTCATGTCTTTTACTGTTTGTTTTTAGAGCTGGGTTCACAGGATGTTGCCCATATGCCATCTAGATTCCTCTCACTGTCTTTATTCAGCTTTTCTTGGAGTCGGCAACTTGCTTCATCCTTGCTTATTTGTGGCTGATCCCATTGCTGAATCAGGAGAAGGCGTGTGACCCAAGGGTGGCCACTAATATCAGCACTGAATGTCCACCCAGGATGGATACAAGGCCAGAGTTGGTCAAATCACAGCCAATCCTTTGTATTTGTTTGAGAAGACAGGGTAAAATCTCCTTTGTAGAAGAAAATTAATTTTCTGGTGCTATTAGCAGCCTTGTTGTCACCAGCGAGGAGGAACTTGAAGCTTCCCAAGGATGGATTCACCTAGACGACAAAAATACCACAGAAAGGAGGGCAAGGCCAGGCACTGCTCCAGGATGAGCCCTCATTACAGTTGGTCTTAACATCAAATGAGCACACAAATCACCAATTTTTACTGAAATGAACTTGATGTGGATTGCTGTCACCTTGGATTTCTATAACTATGGACTCTATGGAAAAACAAGGTTGTGTCTTCTCTCCATGTTTAGACATTAGTATCAGAGAACATATCTTCCTGAAGCCAGTTTTTAATGATCTACCTTGGGCCTAAAGCTGTGATTTCTAACTTAGAGTCAAGTGCTCTAGTCACTTAACACAGTTTTCTCAAATGTATCTTCTGTAGAAGAATTATTTAGAAAAAAGAAACTGAGATCATGACATACTCCTGTATTCCAGAACTCTGGAAGGCTGAGGGAGGCTCAGCATAAGTCATCAGTTGTTAGCCTTGGCAATTTAACAACTTAGTGAGACCCTGTCTCAAAATAAAAGGAAAAAAAAAAGCATTGGCTATGTAGCTTAGCGAAATTCCCTGTTTTGGAATCTTTCCCCATACATTGAGATCTCTCTTCCTTATCACGCCCGAGCCTTCCTTGTGGTGCAGGAGGAGGTTATAAAGCATAAGGTTACCATTATGATATCGGAAATTCTCTTCATTCCACACTGCACAAATCTCCCTGGTGTTGACTGGTGATGCTTTGAGCACAAGATGCATAACCAAGGATTTCATTGCACATCTACATGTGTGCTGGCTGCCACGCTGGACTGGACACATGGAAGAAGGTGCTGCATGCAGTACCTTGGAACCCGTAGCACCATTTTGCCCTGATCCAATATCGGGCAGTTTTCTTTTATCCTAGAAGTACAACTTATTTTTCTGTCTCTCAGAGATGTAACCACCTTAGTTACTTGTCTCATAGCTGAAGCAAACTATGGCACATCCAAGGTTAAAGAAGGAAGATTTATTTAGCTCACAGTTTGTAAAGGTTTCAGCTCATACTTGGCTCCAAGGCAGGGTGGAACATGGCTGGGGAGTAACCATTCATGGCAGTGAAAAATACCAAAAGTGACCAGAGAGCTTCACAGCATGCTTCTGCCTCTTTTTTCTTATTCCAACTGCTGGGATTAGGGCAAGACAATCAGTGGACTGATTTAGTTGTTAGACATCCTTTACCCCAGGATCACCCACTCTATATTCCGCCACCTCTGCAAAAGCTCTATAACCGAATGAAGCTTTAGGGAGACATCTAGACACAAATCATAGCACAACTGTTACCTGTTAGATTAAAATGCCTGTGGATATATTTGTGAATAAAATCTGCTGCTCAATGATCAGTGATAAAAACACATGAATCCATCAGACAAACATCTGCTAGCTGCATGTGAGTGTTACATAAACCATTTTTAATTTTTTTTTTATCCCTAACAGGACAGTTTCTTTGTGCCCTTGGGCTTACATAGCCGCCCCCACCATGGTTTTCAAAGAAAACTGTTGAATATGAATTGGCTCTGTTCTAGTCTCACCTGGAGGCAGGATGCACCCACACTTGGCCCAGTGAATCAAGCAGCCTCTTTAGGGGCCCTTCAGCTACAGAAGGAGGGAGATAGATACAGGTGGGGCTCCCCTCACTAGCAGCTTTCTGGGTTCTTGGAGCACAGACTCATTAAGGGTTCTGGCTTCTGTTGCCCCTTCCTACCTGTCTGTAATATGTATGCTCTGTGAAGTGTGTGTAAGAGTTCTGCCTTACTGATCAAGGTCAGTGGAAGTGGTAACCAAGGTCAGGCAGGCCCGCTTTTCATGTGTAGTTGTTGCCATAACTTGCTGCTTCCACGGAGGTAGAGTCAGTGTCTTCTGCTCTTTCCCATAATCTGAATGACAGGAGAGCTTAACTATATGGCTTATGGTGTAAACATATCCTACCCAACCATCTTGGTGGGTGGCCTCATCTTCAAAAAAGTTATGTGTCTCTTCAAAGGAGGAGTAAATGTGGCTCTTTAGCAATGTGAGGAGTTCACATGATAAAGTCTGAACTTCTTAACAATAGTTAAACATCAACCCTATCCCAGATTTGACCAAGGACTGAAAAATATGTCACAGATAGATATCAGCACCCAGCACTATCCTTTTAATACTTTTGTTAGCTATAAAACATGATTGTGTCCTGCATTGGTTAGAATATGATTTCTAAATTTCCAACTCTCGTGTGGAAAGTTAGAGGTGGAGGCACCTCTAGCTGGTGACTAGGTCCTGAAAAGAGCTGGATTCATTTTCCTGCAAGTGGATTCTACTCACACCAGCCCAGCGCCCCATCTGTCCCTCTTCCCTGCTGTTTACTGCCCCCTTGTGGTTTACCCTGGATGACATGATGCAAGGCTTTCCCCAGATGCAAACTCTTAATCCTGGGCATCCAGCCTCAGGAATCTTTACAAACTTCCCAGACTGTGGTACTCTGCTATGGCAATAGAAAACAGACTAAGACACCACTTTGGGGACTATTTATGGAGAATGAATGAAGGGCAGGATAGAATCTGACAAGGTAGAGAGTGATTCTTATGGGGGAGAGGATTTGAAAACCACGAATTGGCTACTTGCATGGAGTGCCATGCTTTTAACAGAGAAGTATATCACATCAGATCCATAAAGGTTTAGTGATGACTTGTAGAAACTTTCTACTGCACATGAAAGAGAAAATGGAATTTCAGAAGGGATTCATAATAGCATCACTCAGGGAGTATTCAGATGCCAGATATTCTAGAAAGGGGGATACGGTGGGTGCCTTCCTCAAATACTGTGAATCCTCTAGAAAGCATACCAGGGGTCCGACAAAGAGAGACTGTGCCCCTTGCAAGGCCTCAGTCATGGATATGCTTTTGCAGGACTGCGCATGCCCTGCACAATCTGTTTATCACCAGTGTCATGTCAAAGCCTAGAAAAATGAATCTGCAAGGAATAGTTAGCAATAGTACCCAAGGCCCTAGAGCCATTTGTGTAGAGTAATATTGGTTTGATATGTCTTATATTGAGACAGAAGCACAAGTACAAAAGGAATCAAAAAGGAAGTCTTTAGACGGTTCTGTAGTCATTAATAGATATTACTGTACAATGTAGTTCCCTATATATGCATTTCACTATATAGAAACTTCACTTCATGAAATAGTCTTCAATTATTCACCAATGTGAATGTTGTCTTATTGTACTTAAATAATATGCATTCTTAAAAAAAACTATTCTTGCTACCTGGAGCAAAATGTAATGTAGCTTATCACAAATTCTATTTTATGGGGAGAAGAGTTTGACAATATTGGCAATTAAGCAATCAAGAATGGGGTTTTGCTTGGTTTTGTCAATACATTTTTCTAGTTATGATTTAGCATAGTGATTCATAAAGTTTCCTTCCTCCTAGGAATTCACACAACTATGAAATAAGTACTTTTGGCCATAAAAACAGGATGAGCTCAAATGTATTTCAAAAGTAATTATTGTCAGATATACTCAAAGTACATCATTTCTTGTTCTAAAGCAGAAAAAAGTAAATATTATTTTGGATACAGAGCAATTATGAAGTAGGAGAAAACAATCCAACACTATCTAAAAGTGTGATGTTCGTTATATAGACTAATGAGCAATGACACTAAAGCACTTACTTGTGTTGACCTAGACTGATAAGAAGAGACATTTCAGCCACATTTTTTGTTTCTAGTCAATTTTAAAATTCATTTAAAGAGCCAGTTTTCACGTATTTACTTTCTTATTCAAATGAACTATTATGTCAGTGCTGATTTTGCAGAACCAATCTGATTCCTGCATCATGGCAGGCAGGATTTCCTTCAGCAGGAAGTGGACAAACGCAAGGCTCTAATAGGTTAGGTGAAGATCTCAGGTCACTGAGCCAAGGCCTCTGAATTTCAGGGGCACAAGACATGAGATGACACTCAACTGTAACAGGAATGTTGGAATTTTAAAAAATGTATTAGAGTAAGACACATTGATATTTATCACCCTCAAAATCTCTTTTCCTTTGAGTGCATTCTTCCCAGCATTCTTGCCTCTTTCTGAGGTAGCTCTGGAAACCCTCTCCCACGAATGTCTTTACACTAGGTGTGATCAAAATTATGGTATGTGCTGCTGCCAAATGCCAACCAATAGGAAGGCAGGGTCCTCATCTATCTTAGTCACCAGATCTGCACCTTGTGACTTCTGGCTCTTCCTCAAAGCCAAAATAATCGTGAATGGTAAAGACAGATATACCTGTCAGGTATATACAAATATGTCTTTGAATATACCTGACAATACAGGACACCAAGGCACCCGTGACAGCACAACTAAAGGCACTCAAAGAAGCAGGCTTCCAGAACTGCCTCCAAAAGTGGCAAGAATGATAGAAGACGTGTAAAGAAAGGGGAGACATTTTGAGGAGTGATGATAACAAGGGGCCTTTCACTGTAATCATTTCTGAAATTTAAATGTTAACTGTATTATTTGATCACAGCTTTTGGTCGCACCAAGTGGAATCAGAGGCTGCATACTGGGTCTCTGGTGGATCCTACTTGCTAACCCTGGAGACAGCAGCAGGGACTGACACTTTATAAAGTAGGGTCTGGCTAACATGAAAGCCCCACATTTGAGCAGCATTCTTGCCTTTTTTCTGCCATGGACTCAAATCATGAAGCCAAGAGGCCCCACTACTGAGTCTCCCACGCAGGAATCCTCAATAGCAGTGCTCCATCTTGAGCTCTTCCCATCTGAAAAACTCTCTTCCTTTAGCTCACTGTTAAATGGAATTCCAAAAGCTTTTCTCTGGCAATTTTTACTGTGCTTTGATCCAAGGTGTACATATCCTGCTTATTAAAGGAGAGTCAGGAATACTTGCTTCATTCCAAATATCAACATAAAAAGACCTAAACAACGGGGTATAGGAACTGATTTTTAATGGAAAGTAAACTTAGACATCCAAAACTCCATTTACCAACTATATGCAGCATATACACATCCAATTCTTTGTTTATTTGTTATTGTTATTTGTTATTTGTCTGTTGATTGGACAAATAGCTATGAGGCAGTTTCTTAACATCATTCACAGAATTGCTACACATCCCTAGCACTGTATGGAAGCATCAGAATAACTCTATCCAACTTACAGGTCACAGTTGCATCTGAAAAGATGTTATCTACTATTACTATTGTGATTACTTGCCCATAACACGGTAAATGTTACATACGGAAGCATAATACTAAGCAAAGTTTGAGGGTGTTTCCAATAGATTCATGCAGAAGTTCACAGACTCTAGTTGCATGACCTCTGTGTAATTTAGGAAGATTCTAGCCACATCTCTTTTTTCCAGATTACTCCAGAGTCCTGGCTTTCCCACCACCTTTCTTAAGTATAACACCCAGTTCCAATTTTCCCAATTTCATGTAATTAAATTAAAGCAAGAGGTAATACATCAAAGGGTAACCTCTGCCTCAAATATGAAGATTTTTTTTTTCTTTTGTATATTTAGGACAGGGCCTACAGGGTCTCACTGCATAGATCAGACTCGTAGTGATTCTTCTGTTGTCAGCCTCCCAAGTGCTGGGATTACAGGCACATGCCACCACGTCCAGTCTCAGTCACTGTCTCAGTG
>NW_004525712.1:0-1388 GCF_000260255.1 Octodon degus
CTTGGTGCTAGGTAAAAAAAACAAATGCCTTGTAAAAGTTTTAAATATTTAATACTGTTAAGCAACAAGGGAAACATAAATGATATCATTTTCAGCACAAACACAAAAGAAAAATTAAATCTAATCAGTATCATTTTCCATATTTTCATTTACTACTGCAAGTGCCTTGCTAGTCCTAGGGAGAGTGGCTTCTTGTTTCAGAGCATCTCCGTGGTCCCTTGGTGGAAACCGGGAAGGCCCTCTGGCTCACAGAGTCACAAGAGAGGGACAGTGGCTGAGGCAGCTGAGTGGTCGTGTTCTGGAGAGGGCTGGCTCTTATCCCTCCCTGTAAAAAGGAGGTGTGGGTGCTCCAGTGCCCAGCGTGAGACACACATCACTGGTGGTGGCTCTGCTGCTCAGTGATTGATGGAGGACACCTGCTGTCACTTTCAGAGACACTCAGAAAGCAAAGGCAGTGTGGAGAACCACCAGAGAAGCTCTCCTTGAAAGAAGAGGACTGTCTCCATTTTGACTGAGTCTGACCCTATTTCCTTGTATTGTTCTGTACAGGGCTGGCTAGGGCTTCTGTTTATCCTTCAGTTTTGATGCAGGAAATGCATCAGAAAAATTAAGCAATGTATATTGGTCCAGCTGAGGTGCTGGTGACAGTCTTTGAAGGTGGTGTACATGTTTCCCTGGTAACCTTTACCTGCTGCTCTTTAATGTGAGCTGGGTTGAGACAGGATGGAAGAGCCAATGCTTTGCACTACCAGCTTGGATCGAGCCTTGAGATACAGGCTATGACTTCTTGGGGCTTGAAAGAGTACATCAAAGCTGAAGCAACAGATCCCTGAAAACATTAGATACTATCTCAATACCATGAAGCAGACTACTCTCTCGGTACATCCTCTCTGCGTATCACAAAGGTAAATGTAGGCCACCCACCTAGCTCAGCTCACAGTAGTCACCTACTTCCCACAATTCTTGGTCAATCCTCCTCAAGCCACTCCTCCCCTGAATAAAACTGGGTGAGGCCCTGGGCCACTCTCTTGGTTCCAGAAAGCCATCTTTGTGGCTGGACTTAGAGCCCCTCGACTCCCCAATGATTGAAAATATAATTTAGTGTCTTTATTTTCACTGTGGGTTGCATTGAGAGTGGTAGACTGGAATCAACTTGATGGGATTCCAATAACATAACTCTGGGATTACAAATATCTGCTTCTTGGACCGAGACAAGGACCTGGAAGTGACTCCTACAGGCAGAAGCAGGATGGCCCTGCGAGGGAGGCCAGAGAGCCCTGCGCTTTGCAAGTCAGCTGGCCTGTTTAGGAGCAATCTCTTCAAGTGGCACAAGGAGGGACTGGATTTATATTTTTTGCTAAATTTCTCTGAAAAAAGTCTTTCCTTCC
>NW_004525712.1:2152-6930 GCF_000260255.1 Octodon degus
TGTTACGTACATGTCCCAACTCCCCACAGCGAAAGTGATCGCTACATACTGCACGCAGGTTCTAATAACAATGAGAACATTGTGAAAACAATAACTTTACACATGAGTGAGGCTACCTGGAGTCTATGCAGACAATCATGTTGAAGTGCACATTCAATCATGTCTGCTATAAATACTCGCTCACTAGTGAAATTATACACAGCATAGAAACAGTGCCCTTGCTCCACCTCCTGCCCCTAAAGTCAGCCTCAGGGTGGACACTGCTGCAGATGTCCGGGGAGCACGCTGAGGGCACCACATAGACAGCCCTGGTGGAGTGTCTGCGCTGGGAGGCTGCGAAGTACAGGCAGCCAGGCTTGGTGGTGAGTCTAGAGTTGCTGTGCTCCTTCGTCAGTGTCTTGCTCTCAGAATTCATGTTGTCACAGGAGCAGGACCTCTCCTGGTCCCTCTGTTCCACTGTAAGTGCTTAGAAGGAGTACAGCATAAACACACTGAAGCTTGCAGCTCTCTCCTTGTAGACTAGCTCTGCTCCTCTGGAGTTTGCCGCTCACTCCATTCAACAGCCACGTGGACCAAGACGTGGACTCTCTAGACTCAGCGCTGTCCCATGTGCTTTCCTCTATACTCCACACAGGAATCACAGGCGAATTAGAATCTGACCCATTTTCCTCTCGCATCCCACCCTAATGTGCTGCGCTTCATCCCAAATCCTACGAAAATCCTCACTACCTTCCTGTATCAGCCTGGCTAAAACACTGCATACCTTACAACCAAGAAAAAGCCACTAAATTCCCAAGAAGGTCCTCAGATGCTCCGCTATTTTCATTCTGTGGACATTGCCCTGAAGTCTGACCTGTCTATCCAGGGTCCTCTCCTCCTTGTGACAGTCCCGGAACTCTTCAGGAATGAGCCCATCAACTCAGAGGCCAGATCCTGCTAACGCATTCACACCTGCAGGTGGGGACGATGCCAGCGCTGCCACCTTGGAGACAGGACTGTAGTAGCTCAGAACTTCCGAGTAAGGCTGGTCTCCTGCAGTTTTGTTCTAGTGAGTGGGAAGCTGGGCCAGTTAAGCTTGTGGGCCAGCAAGTTTTCAACATTGAAACTTAAGAAAACTTTCATCTTATGGCTTTTATTTTGTAGGTGAAAGAGAAATTCAATGAAAAGGTAAATATTTTTGGATTTATTGTACATTTGAGAATTAATTCAGAGGCCAACAAGATAGCTCAGTGGTCTAAAGCTCCTGCTTAGGCAAGCTTAGGCAGCTGCATGGGACCAATGTTCAATCCCCAGCACCACATGTCATGCCAGCCCTGCCCTGAGGGTGGGTGGAGCCAGAGAGAGAAAGAGAGAGAGAGAGAGAGAGAGAGAGAGAGAGAGAGAGAGAGAGGGAGAGGGAGGGAGAGAGGGAGGGAGGGAGAGAGAGAGAAAAAAAGAAAGAATTAATGCAAAAAGAATTAGAAAATAAGATCATGCACAAAGATATCCTATGTAAAATTTTAATAAAAAGGTGATATACTCCTGCAAGCAGGCTCAGGGACCAGGAATTCGATCCTAAAACCTATTGTGCCAGCTCCACTCCCAGGGCACGCTGAGACAGCCATTGAGACTGGGTGTGGTGACCCGCACAATGGGGGTGGTGCACAACAGGTACTCTCAGCTCTTGGGAGGCTGTAAACAGGTGGATTACTATGAGTCCAATCTAGTAGTTAAACACTGAACACCCTGTAGACTCTTCCCTAAAATACCAGAAAAAAACCTGTATGCTATAATTATATAAGATAAAATTGGATTTCAGAAAAGAACTAGTAGTGGTACAGAGGGTGTGATATGTGATTTTACCTGTCTAATTGTGCAGGGAGTAATCAGTACCCAGATATATGTTGTAACACTAGTCTAGATGTCACAGTGAAGATATCTATTTTTTTTTAATTTTTTTTAACATTTATTTACTGTGGGGGGGGGCAGCTCAGCCCACCAGGGGGCGGGGCTGGCTGGCATGTGGTGCTGGGGGATCGAACCGCGGTCCCTGTGCTTTCCAAGCTTGTTCCAAGTAGGTGCTTTAGACCACTGAGCCATTTCTCCAGCCCACAGTGAAGATATTTATAGAGGTTAACATTTAAATGAGTAAATTTTGAGTCCAAAGTTGGGACTCCACAGTAAGGGGAAGCTCGTGTGCAATCATTTGAAGATGGTAAGAGAAAATCACTAAGTTTTCTAAGAGGAGAAAAGTGCTGCCTCCACACAGCGTTCTGAAGTGAGTGGGAAGCCACGGCTCTTGGGGCTCTGGCTAGCAGCTGGCTTGCTGAAGGCGGGTGCCAGTCCTCACAACTGCAGAGTCAGTCCTTCCAAACAAGTCACAGCTGCTAGTTAGCAGGATAAATACGTGCACACGGATGTATACACACAGATGTGTAAAAAGTGCACACACACCTCAGGAAAAGAAAGATTTGTGTAAATAGTTTAATAATAAACTGATCGAGACACAAGGTGATAAATTGAAGTTACCTTTGGCCTCCCCAATGAGAAGAGGAGCTCACAGTGGTGGCCACGAGGGACCCGACAAGCCTCAGGCTCCAAACTGCTGCCTGCACAGCCATGGAGCAGCACAAGGGCTGCACGCGTATTTTCAATGTCTTCCGTGAGGGCTGGCAGTGTGGTGGGCTTTCTGTCACATACGATATCCTCTAGGGTTTCCCATACAGGCATAACAGCAAATATTTTATTTATGTATTTTTAATTTCTTCCTTTTCAGGGTGCTGCTCCTCAATTCACCCAAAAAAGTTCAAATACAAAGCCTACAACACTGTCCTCCTGGGTTTTATCTTAAAATCATTTCAGCCCTGCATAGAAGACTCTCACTGTAAAATCCTGCTTTCAACTTCACTGGTGAAAAGCTGACTTGGGGATGTCCACTGTCTGTTGTGCTATAGACACTTATAGGATTTCTCATCAACCACATAGCAGAGAATACACTGAAAGCACAGTGGAGCTCAGAGGCAGACACACAGCTGCAAAGACACTGGTTGGCTCTCACAGTTTGTGCCCAGCTCCCCCTGCAGGTCCTGCCTCTGTGTCACTCACAGCACAATAATACAGTCCCCAGTGTGACACTTGCACAATGGCTTTCTCCAAGTGGAAGGAGCTGGCTGCTCTATCATTTATGGCTTCAAACCCTTTGCTTCTTCCCTTCTCATTGGCTTTCACAGCTTTTAGAAGAAGCTGTGGACCTTCTGTGGGGTACTGGACATACCAGAAAAGTGAAAGGTAGCCTGAGGCTGTATAGGAGCAATTGATGGTCAGAAGAGCCCCTTCTGCGATAGACACTGGGCCTTCCATCTGGGTCACTGATTGTCCACATATCCTGCCTGGGGATAAACAGATCTGTGTCATTTAAGGCAAAAACTCTTAGAGAAATTGAAAGATTTTGTGACATCATAAACAAAAGAGACTTCATTGCAAAAGGCATTTTACTTACCAACTACTAAGACTACCACAGTCACTAGGCTGAGAGAAGTGTTCATCTTCAGGATGTCCCCTAAGTAAGGTTCTGGATTCTTTACATGAAGAACTGTCCAAGGCATAGTAAAATGATGAGCCTACAACTCAGGCAGGAAATGCATCCGTCTAAGGAAGCTGCGCCCCCCTGCTGGACGGGGTCTGACCTCCAGCAAGTGCTTTCCTGGACTTCTTCCAAGTCGGAAACATGTTCCCATTCCTGATCTCATGTGTAACGATACTCAGTCTTCAAGTGCTCTGTGTCAGTTGGTAGAACAGCCATTGTACTTCGAAGGTCTTTATGTTCCTGGGATACCACCCGACATGAAAGTGACCCCGAGGTATTATCCAGCTGTTTAGTGCCTGAGAGATGATATCAATTATCTTGAACTTTTTCATACAGGACTTTATATCCCTATACATATATTGTGAGACAGCCTGAAATCCAGTAAAAGGCATAAAAGTGACCTCAGTGAAATCATGTCGTTGTCATGTATTTGTTTTTCAGCATTGTCGCTAACATTGCCGCAGTGATTGACAGCTACCAGAAGCTCTATTTTGTTAAATAAAACTAAAATAATTATTACTTGTCTTTGGCTGAGGAATTGCTGCTACATGTACAAAGATACCTTATATATTCTAAATTAACATCACTTTTAGGGATGTTATCTTTTAAAAATGTTATTGTTACACATACAATCACATTCATCATAGAGAATTTGTACCTGTACATTTATATCTTAATTCTTTTTTTCTATTCCTCTCTCTTCATTTCAATTCTTCTCTTTGTCATTTATAAAAATGTATTTCTCTTGTTTTCCTTCTATTCTTTTTCCTCTCTACCCCTGTTCTCTTTCTTTTCTTCTCCCTCCTCCCTGCCTTGTTCCGCTTCCCAGTTGAAAATTTCTTCTTGATGGGCTGGTGAGATGGCTCAGTGGTCTAAAGCACCTACTTAGAGCAAGCTTGGCAGAAGCACAGGGACCGCAGTTCAATCCCCCAGCACCACATGCCAGCCAGCCCCGCCCCCTGGTGGGCTGAGCTGGCCACACACACACACACCAACACACACACACAAATAAATAAAATTTAAAAGGGGCTGGAGAGATGGCTCAGTGGTCTAAAGCACCTACTTGGAACAAGCTTGGCTAAAGCACAGGGACCGCGGTTCGATCCCCCAGCACCACATGCCAGCCAGCCGCCCCCCCTGGTGGGCTGAGCTGGCCACACACACTAAATAAATGTTAAAATAAATAAATAAATAATTAAAAAAAAGCATCTTA
>NW_004525712.1:8948-11626 GCF_000260255.1 Octodon degus
CAAAAGCAGGCAAAGTGCAAGGAGCTTTCCTGGAAGGATACTGTTTAGAAAAAAAACAGCATGACAACATGGTTGTCATTGTTAGTGAACACCAAGTACAAACTGATCAGTAGATGTCATTGTCCTTGTGGACCTTTGCTATCCCCAAGTGGGACACCTCCCTTGCTTCTCTGCTTGGCAACCATTTGAGCTCAGAACAGGGCTTCTGATCTGTAGCTCTCAGTATACTCCTATGTAAAGTGATAAAGTATTGTCAGTATTTAGGTCATATGTCTCACCTAGAGAGAGTGACTGACACTCAGTGACATGAAGAACTCTTTTTTATCACATTTGTTACAGATTCCAAGAGTAAAAAATCAAAAAGCGAATGTATATGTCACATACTCTCATTGCACTTCTGTGTAAATTGATAACATAGAAATATCTCGAATCCTAGCTCATCTCTTTTCAATATGTTGACATTAATGAGTTTATTCCAGCCTTTTTCATCACAGAAATTTATAAGCAATTGATACACTTTGCCATTGCTTTGGGACCTGCCATTTTTATTAGTGACTCTTTTTCCCTGCAAAATAATTTTTGGATGAGAAAAAGTACAAATTATAGACTATGACTGCACTGAAAAGTCTGATGTCAGCAGAAGTAAAACTAGCACAGTATGAACCAGGAAACCCAAAGCAATGAATGCTGCATGTGAGTCTCCCCGAGGCAGCAGCTGTGACTCAGTCCCAAATGCAGTTTGGGGCCAGCCCGCAAGTGACCCTGGAGCACTGTGCCTCTCCTGCACAGAAGTAGGAGCCTGAGTCCCACAGCTCAGAGGCTGTAATTTTCAGGGTGCTTAATCTCTCTTGGTAATTCAATGTTGCCTCTAGCCTTCCACTCTGCTTTGTTCCAGGGGCCACGTAGAGCAGGTTGATGAGGCTGCCTTCTGGATTCTGCTGGAACCACTGCACACTCTTTGTGGTGGTAGAAAAGTTGCACCTCAGTGTAGGGCTGGTTCCTTCCTGGAGACTCAGGGCTGAAGGGCTCTGCTCCACCTGTGCCCCTCTCACCCCTGGTTGGAAAGAGAGAGTCAGACTCACATGTGGGCCCACAAAGTTACCGAGCAGTTTCCAGACCTGGACGATATCCCAGGAAACGCCCATGAGGATGGAGAACAGCGCAGGGGCTCTGCATCTGTCCTCCCTTCCCTGCCTCCCACTGCCAGGTCTGCAAGCCCCTGACCCCAGGTGGGGGCTCTCAACTCACAGCAAACCTGCAACCACATAAGCCCCAGAAAGGCTCCCAGATTCCTCTCCATGCCTCTTGCCCCGGTCACTGGGGTGTCTTTCTCCAGGGAGGCTGTAAAGTCTTGTGGCCAAACTTCTTCTTATAGCAGCAGGTTCCCTAGATTCACTGAGGCCAAGTCACATCTGAACTCTAAGCAAAACCCACCCACAGTCATCACTACAGCGCCCCCTAGTGGATGGAAACATCAATACAGGCCACTTCAGATCAGCAGACTTCTCAGCCCTCCTATAGCCCCAAACCCAATTTTCGTGATGAAAGCAATGCAAATGGTCAGAAATCAAAAACCCTGGATTACGTGGAGGTTTAAAAGAAAGAACTACCACTATGGTTTATGTCTAGACGTCCCCACAAAGACTCATACAGTTATGGGGGTAGGGTTTTCAGAGTTGGCTGAATCTAGATTCAATTGTGATTGATTCATGGTTCATTGCTGGGATTGAGGATGCAAGCGCTGCACCCACCCTAAAGCAGGTAGCCTGCATACAGCATAAGGGACAGGAAGAGCCCACCCTGGCTTTTGCTGTCTTCCTCAGCCATGAGCTCTTGCCCTCTGCCACGCACACCCTGCCTTGGAGCCAGCAGATTGTGGACTCAAACTCCAAGCTGGGACCTAAATAACCCTTCACTGCCTTTAACTTTGGGTGCCAGGTATTTAGTCTTAGCAAGGAAAGAAAGGTAGCTAAACCCGGGGAAGCAGCTCAGTGCTAGAATGCCTGGCTTCAATATCCAGCACTGAACAAAAATAAGAAATTTATGAAACACAATTATATAGAAATTAAATTTTAAAATAAGTTGATCATCATCTTGATCTATTCATTTAATTTCTTTAGTTCACAATAAATCATAAATTTATGAGCTTTTTCCGAATGGTAACATGAATATATAAAATGTGAAGGGACAATAGTTTATAATTTATATCAAACTATACTAAAAATCAAAGAGTAGGAATCTGAAAAAAAATGCAAGTGGAAGCTTTGTGGTCCCAGAGGCAGGAGGAATATTATCCATGGGATGGCTGAACAAAAACTTGTGAAAAATGTGGTTGCAGAACCCATCCCATCCTTTTTTGTTTGTTTGTTTCTTAAAACAATTTTCTTTTGGGGCTGGAGAGATAGCTCAGTAGAAAAAGCACTTGCCTGGCAAATACAGGGTCCTGAATTCAATCCCTGGTCCCACAAAAAAAAAATTGTATTGATTTTTTTTTTCAGAACTAGAGATTGAACTCAGGCCCTTGTGCTTGCCAGGGAAGTGCTTATTCTATTAAGCCACCTCCCTAGCCCCTTGTTTTGAATTCTTAATGTATTTTATTAGTACATGCTATGGCTTGTATTAAGATGTTTCCCCAAAACATCAGGTGGTCAGAGGTGGGGAGTTGGGTGGCTGGGTTA
>NW_004525713.1:0-517 GCF_000260255.1 Octodon degus
CATTCATCTGTATCCCTTTTTTAAAAATTAAGTTCCATCATTTAAATATTATAGGTGTGTAGGGGCCAGGGAGATGCTCAGTGATTCGAATAAGCACTTGGCCTGGCAAGCGCAAGGACCTGAGTTCAATCCCCGGTTCCACAAAAAAATGAATAAATAAATAAAAATAAGTAAATATTATAGGTGTGTAAACTCAGTAAAATATTCTAAAAGAGTTCAGTAGTCCATAACAGTATTGGGTCTTCCGCTTCACTGGCAATGTCAGAAATTTTTGACCTGAGTCCCCTACAGTTCCACATAACACCATGGCTTTACTTCTTATACTTCGTTTTTATACTTTTCTGCTGGATGGTTAAGAGTAAGGTAAACCAGGACCTATGCAACAAGAATTGTAGCTTTTTACTTCCCCCCTCCCTGTAGCTGCCATCTTGGGTCCCCGCATGTGTGTGCCTAATCTCAGCTGGTCCGCCCGAGACCCCCTGAGCGCCAGCCCTAGTCCCCCGTGCTGCCCCATATC
>NW_004525713.1:1462-2486 GCF_000260255.1 Octodon degus
AAAGCCTGAGAGAATGTTTTCTCTCCATGTGACTCTCCTTAGTCACACTCACACATCATCGATCACTTTCCATTTTGGCCCCATAATCTCCTTCACCAGAAAATTTGGGACACTACCAAGTTACATGATGTTGCAGTACAAATTCTCATATGTCTTGAGTCTTAATTAACTTTGGAAGGCTAGGGCCAAAATGTTGGCTTTCTTTGCAGCCTTCCTTTTTCTCTAATTTTGTTCTCAAACTTAGGTTCTTAACCATCTAGGAGACAAGCTTATTGGTATTACTATACAACCTAGGCTATTAAGCTTAACCTCACTATCTGTCTGAATATCAAACATCTTAGGCATAACTTGGAACAGGTATTCTTCATCAAGTATTGATATGTTGAACTTTAAGTCCCTACAGAATATGATGAAAAAACATTTCAAAATTAGAATATATTTTTAAAAATAGGCATAAAGAATTATATACTTCTTATGTTTACATATAAGTCCAAAAATCTAACCATATACAACCTTGAAGCAGGACAGTCCCACAATATTCCTTTTTCTGTCTCTTGCCTTCATTCACCACCCCCTTTTTTTTGAACAATCATATACCTGAGAGACAGCACAACAGCAACTGGCATGTCATGACAAGCAGCCAGTATTCAGAAGACCAGAATGACAGGCACTGCAAGCATGAAACTACTATTACAGTTTACCATCTTCAGTGCAGTTGCTTAGTTCACAGGTATCAGTACATATAGTTAGTCAGGGTGAGAATCTTTCCAGTTGACTGCTAGATTCAAAAATTTTCTGGAGATTCTCAGGATCATCGCCTTGCCCATCTTCTACATATAATTGTATGGCTTGACATTGTCATGTTTCCTAGCTCTTCTCCTTTCCCTCTTTTGATTAGTTCTCGAGATCCTGCTTTCCTTTTAGTTGTATTATACATTTCTATTTGTATTTCTTCTTTTGAGTTCTTATACTAGGGAAACTATGTGATATTTACATGTGTGTCTGGTTTATTTCACTTATGAAT
>NW_004525713.1:3806-5860 GCF_000260255.1 Octodon degus
CAATGCTGGCATTAAGGGGGCATGATTACTACATCAGTGCTCTGATTGGTTTGGTGCCACCCTACTCCTGGTAGCCTAGATGGAATACAGAAGAGACAGAAATACAAACCAAATACAGCTTTTTTCTTGTTACTTGTGTTGTCTTCCACCACCATGAACTGCTGCCCTCTGTCCTGTGCCACCCTGCCTTGCAGCCAGAAGAATGTGGACTGAAACCTCTGCAAACTGTGAGCTAAATAAAGCTTTCTCTCTTTAACTTTGGGTGTTGGGTATGTTGTCTAACAAGAGAAAAGAAACTAAAACACTAAAGAAACTAAATATTATATCTTATTTTTATCAGGCCAGCGATATTTTTTTGGACTTGGTGGAAGCATCAGGACAAATGTCAGTACTATAGTGTCAGTAGTCAAGGCAAGAGGACATGTGGCTTGGAAGAGATAGCTCAGCTATTTGGCCTTGTATATGCAGCTAACAGGAGATAGAACCTAAGGTGGAGTCTAGCTGGTCAGCTGTGGAAAGATAACAGCACAGGTTAAGGATTAATTCAAACCATATAGATCACTCTGTTTAGAAATGTAAAAGCAGAGAAGTGACCACAGTAGCTGAACCTGTCCTCCCTTTGACTTTATTCTTCCTATTTACACAGGAAGTCTCTGGAATGGCCAAGGGCTGCATGGAAGACTATAAGCTTTATTTCTGCATAGGTTATATTAGGGCATGGACAATTGATAACCAGATTGTATTGGCTAAGCCAAGCACATTTGGATGTGTTATAACCAGAAACCTGTCCATGTAGATATAAAGGACCTCTGGAACCCTTATCAGCTTTCTTTCCCTTTTATATTTCCAATATCCTCTCCCCTTAACTGCCTTGTTTGCCTGGGGTTTCACTGTTTCACCTCATGAGACACCAACCTGTTCTGGACAATGATAGTAGGATCCTCAGAGTTTCCAACTCTTCTCACCTTTTCCCAAAAGGCCCAAAATCCCATGTGGTCAGTGGCAACTGATCCAAACAGCTCTCCAGCCATGAGAACAACCTCCTTTGGTGTCAGGGGCTCTTCTAGACAGCTTCTAGAATCTCTCTCCAGAGATCTGCACTCATTCTATACTGTCATGTCCTACACTGAGGGGGAGCTCCCTGTGGCTCCCACATTCCATGCCACAACCCAAGGCAGAGGAGTCACACTGCAGACCAGGAACTCTGAGCCCTACGAGGCCTGTGCTCAAGGACATCAGCAGAGGCCTTCTCTGGGTTTGATCTCTGCAATAATTTAAGATTTTTATTTTTACTCTCTGACTTTAGTCTTTCCTTCCACTCAGTGTGTCCTTATCTAGCCTGGGGGATGTAAAAGTGGAAACACAGTAGAAGATCTATAAAACCATTCCTGACACAAACCTTTTGAAAGTAAATTTTTTTCACATGTTCTTTCTCCTGTTTGCATTTTCATCTTGCTAGTTCATTCTGAACATATTGTGTAAAACATCTTGAAAAATTAAGTAAAAATAGCGAAGTTTTTTAAACTATGTAGGAATATCTGCTAACATTTTCCTTCATGTGTAAAAAAAAAAATTTTTTTTTTTGGCAAAACCAGGGATTGAACTCAGACCCTTGTGCTTACTAGGGAAGCACTTATTCCATTGAGCTATCTCCCCAGCCCCTAAAATTTTTTTTTAAAAACTAATCCCTTTCATCATAGTTCCAATATAAAACTAGAGTGAACATTACCATGTATGCGTTAAAGCTGTATACCTTTTGGTGTATCAATCATGTATCAATTTTTAAACAAGAAAGAAAAAGAGATTTAGGGATCTAGAGCCAGGGATTTAGCTCAGCCACACACTGCCTGCCTGGCAAGCATGAGGTCCTGAGTTCAATATTGATACTAGTAAAGAAAAAAATTTAGACTCACCAGCTGTTTATAGGATTGTTTATGTTTTTATATGTAAATTTGTTTTCAATATCATAAAGATGTATATATAAATACATTCACACTTCAAACATGTCAACAAAATTTTTAACTTGAGCACTAACAGAAAACTAGAAAATATTA
>NW_004525713.1:6727-8554 GCF_000260255.1 Octodon degus
TTGGTGCAATAAGTACTTGGTGGCAAGCGCAAGGTCCTGAGTTTGATCACTGGTACCACAAAAAAAAAGTCTCTATTCTCCCAATTAGAAAACAGCTGCTTTCATCACCTCTGCTACACCAACAAGCCCTTCCCCTCCTCACCAACAAGCTCATCCCCTTCTCTCTCTCTCTCTCTCTCTCTCTCTCTCTCTCTCTCTCTCTCTCTCTCTCCTCCATACACACACACATACATACACACACACACACACACACACACACGCACCCCATACACTTGAAATAGTCTTCAGAGTCCCTGAGAAGACACTGCCATCTTGTGGGCCTAATATAGTGAGCAAAGAAACATCAAAATACAGACATTTGTTATGTAAACTGTTAAATGTAAAAATCTGATACTTTAGTGAAATTGCACATTGAAGAAACCTTTTCCTTGCACGCCGTGTGTGTGCGATGTGAACCTGTAGATGTACTTGATGTCCAGTGCACCTCTTTTCTGAGTGAGAGCATTCGCCTCAGAGAGTCATGTTGCTGCACTGAAAAATCATTCACGTCTCTGTCATCTTTACTGTGGAAATGCAGGTGTGGTTCCAGGAGTGTTTCATGCTGCACACTCCTTCTAGATGTCAGTGTAGATCCCCCATCCAACTCCCTCATCTCCAATTTTTAAATCAATTTCTTACCATTGAAAAGAATCCTTTAAAACATCATGACTTCATATCTTGCTTTAAACACATGGTTCCAACCACAGCTGGGCTGCATTTATATTTTTATCCATCCCTGAAAGTAGATGAGCTTGGAATACCTCCTTCTATTTGGTGCCAATGAGTTGCTTGTGTTGAAACAGGACTTTCTCTCAATAAAACACAGTATTGCTGTGCATTTTCCATAAGCCTCTATTCCCTTCTCTTGAACTGAGCCCTGGTACCCAGGGGCTGACTGATACTGAAAGATAACTTTCTGCTCTTTCTCTCTGTAGTTCTATTCTATCCTAATCATCACTCCATATTAGTTACAAACACAGATATGCCAGGAGTTTAACTGAGTCTCAGGGACATTACCTGAGGAGACGTGCTTTCCCTTGCTCCACAACCTGCTTTGCACTGGAGCAGACACAGGAGATGGGAAAACAGCAATGCAGAACCACTTCTCTACTCCAGTGCATGTCCGCAGCCTCAACCAAGGGTGCTCTGCTCAGACTGTCTTCATTTCCACACACAGCTACATAAGAAAGAGAATCAGGGGAAGATGCTTGAACTTTATTCTCCAAAGATAGGATACATTGAAAAAATGTTCCAATAAATGTCAAAGCCAAAAGAGGAAGGACAGTAGCACTAGCTATAACCACCATAATCTTAAAAACTGTTTGTTTTTTTTAATAAAGCATTAAAAGTAGGATTGCAGGTGGGGCCCACTTGCCCACTTGCCAGATTCCCTTCTAGCCAAGGCCCAGGCATTTATGTGTGTGTGTGTGTGTGTGTGTGTGTGTGTGTGTGTGTCCACACTTGTCTGCTCACCAGATCCTTTTCCTTTTCCAGCAAGCACCCATGTCTGGCATGCATGTGGGACCATCCACACGCTTGCTGGAACCTCCTCCATCAGACAGGCCTGGTATGGAACCCTGCAGCAGAACTCCCCTGCAGAGAAACTAAGGGCCAGACCCACCCAGCTAATCCAGGAGCTGAACATCTTGCCAGAAGGGCATAGCAGGTTCACTTCCATGGACTGCAGCAGGAAGAAACAAAGCACGGCAGACAGAACCAAGCCAGGCCCACCTGGACAAGTTTGAACTTGGTAGATGCAGACCCAGTAAATTGAGACACTTTGCTAGA
>NW_004525713.1:9059-11503 GCF_000260255.1 Octodon degus
AAGGTGTAGAAGAAAACAGATCAGAAATAATTTCTGAAGTAAAAAAAGAAATGATAATTATAAGGAAAGAATTACTAAAGTGCTTCTAAAGAAGATACTGATAAAAATGTAAAGCAGAATAGAAAACTGATGGAATTCTTGATTGAGCAATATAGGAAAGAAAGAATAAATGAAGTAGATTCAAAGAGATATACAGGAAATTAAAACTTCAATCACAAGCTGAAAAAACCAATTGAATGAAAGTGATGATAGACTTTTAGACCTTGAAAACACCATTTTGGCTAGTGGAAAGGTAAGAAAAGATCTCTTAAAATTAACTATGAAGCAGCAGAAAGGAATTCATCTGCAAGATGGTGCTAAGATGAACAACATAATACTAACAGGCATCAATAAGATAGAAGGAGTCAATACAAATGATATAAAAGAATATGGGCAAAAATAATAGCAGAAAACTTCCCAAATATGGGGAAACAATCTGACATTCAGTAACTGAAGCATATAGAACTCCAAACAATATCAACTCAATTAAAAACACTCCCAAACATATAATAATCAAGATTGCAGAAATTCAACACAAGAACAGCATACTAAAAGCTGCTAGACAAAAGAAACAGGTCACAATTAAAGGAAAACCCACCAGAATAATGGCAATTTTTTCTTCAAAAATCAACTCAGGAGCAACATGGAGCAGAATACTTCAAGTCTTGCAAGAAAACAAATTCCAACCCAGACTGATATACCATGCAAAAATCTTTTTCAAGTTCACTGGAGAAGTGAAATACTTCCAAAACAAAGAACAACTAAAGAATTTCATGATGAAAAAGCCAACCCTACATAGACTACTAAAAGATTTTCTAGAGAGTGACAAAAATGATCCCAACTCCACAAATGAAAATTGAAAGAACCCACCAAATAGAGGAAACAATTAAACACAGGAGAAAAAGAGGCATGCAACAGCAGGTAAATAATGTGTCACTCATAAGGCAATACTTCTTGATTATAACCATGAGTGGAAATGGACTCAATTCACCAATTAAAAGAAATAAAACTGGCAGAATAAATTATGAAGCAAAAGCCAATGCTATGCTGTATACAAGAAACATATTTAACTCATAAATTCATACCACTACATACTGGTTAGAGGAAAAATACAAGAAGAAGAGATAACAGTAATAAATATGTACACACCAAATACAGGAGCACCCAACTATATAAGACAAATCTTAAAGGACATGAAAAATCTAATATCCAATACCACAATCTTAAAGGAGACCTTAATACCCCCTTATCCCAAAAGGGTAGGTCAAGAAAGCAAAAAATTAGCAAAGAAGTAGCAGAACTGAACCAGACCTTTGAAAAATGGTCATGGTGGACATATACAAAGTCTTCTACACAAACACATCTGAATACACATTCTTTTCATCAGCACATGGGATATTTTCTAAAATAGACCACATACTAGACCATCAGTCATGCTTAAGTATATGCAAGAAAACAAAAATTATCCCATGCTTATTATCTGACCATAGTGCAATGAAACTGGAAATAAATGACAAAAGAAGCCACAAAAAACCATAACTACATGGAAATTAAACAACATCCTCTTCAACAACCAATGGGTTACAGTTGAAATTAAACAAGAAATTAAACAATTTGTACAATTCAATGAAAATTCAGGTACAACTTATTGGAATTTATGGGATACAATATCAGTTTTTTTGTTTTTTGTATTTTTTAGGGAAGGTTCTACAGGGTATTCAAGGGTCTCACTACCAGGTCAGACTTATAGTGATCTGCCTGTTTACGGCCTCCCAAAAACTAGGATTACAGGTGCACACAACCATGCCCAATCTCAATAACCATCTCAGCATGCCCCATAAGTGGGGCCCACATGGCAGGCCTGGGGATTGAATCCCTGGTCTCAGTTAATACGTGGAGCTGAACTGAAAGAAAACAGATCAGAACTGAAAGCAGTTCTTAGAGGAAAATTTATAGCTTTGCAAAAATTTCACACATTAAGAAAACAGAATGGGAAAAAACAAATGCTGCACCTCAAACATCTAGAAAAAGAAGAGCAAACCAAACACAAAGCTCAAAGAAGGGAGAAAATTATAAAGATTAAAACAGAAATTAATGCAATCAAGATGAAGAAAACAATGCAAAGAATTAACGAATCAAAAAGCTCGTGCTTTGAAAGGTTACATGAAATTGATAAGCCCCTCAAAACTTCATCCAAATGAGGGAAAAAAAACCCTCAAATTCAAGCTATAGGAGTTAAAAGGGAAAAATTACCACAGACCTTGTGGAAATTCAGATCATTAATAGCTACTCTGAAAATCTTTACTGTCACAGAACTGAAAACACAGAAGAAATGGACAGATTCCTAGAAAGGTACAAATAGCAAAAACTAAATCAAAAGGATATAAGAACTCTCAGGCTAGGGA
>NW_004525714.1:0-1086 GCF_000260255.1 Octodon degus
ATCAGGAAAACACTGCTGCTGCCTGCTGCTTCCACATCACACTGCAAGCTTCCACAGGGCCCTGCTGTCTCCATCCCGCTGCTGCCGCCCTTGGTCTCATGCTCTGCAGGCTTAAGAGGGCCAGAAATAGTTTCTGCCCATTCACTCTGGAGGTGTCAGCCTTAGTCTTTCTAGGAATCTCAAAGAATCAGAGACAAGGCATTGGAATTTCTCCAACACAACTTGGCTGTTGGAGTAAAATCTCTCAAGAGCAGTTGGTGGTTTTGAAATTCAGTGATCACAAAAATCATTCCAGTGTTCTCTTCAGATTTTAAACTGGGTAGTTGTTTTCAATTTCTTGATGAATTAAAAAATTATGCTTAATATTTCCATTTTCTTTAGCAGCAATATCTTTTCTTCTTTCCAGCAATGATTAGTACATGGAGAGGGAGATAGAAATCGAAGAAGAGTCAAGGGGAGCTTTACCTACATCACAGCACCTGGCTCAACAGCCCTGAATCCATAGCCACTGCCTCAAGTGCTTTCTGTGAGCACTGCAAGAGAGAGGGTACAGTGTTGTTCCATGGACTTGTGTCCCCTTGCCTAGAAGGAGGAAAAATTTCCAAGCAATCTGGGAAAGTGTCATTTTCAGGTGTATCTTGATTGAAGAGCAAACAGAATGCCTCAGAGTGGAACACCACGTGAAAGAAGGGAAAATAAGCACAACCAGACTCTTTTTCTCAGTGTCTTTGAAAGTGATTCCTCACACAAGCCTACAAGAAAGCATTTGTGTATACATTCTGAATATCTACACCCAAAAGCCTCCAAAATGGAGGCAAATTCTTTTAGATTTGACTCTGCCCAGTCTGTAATTTTCTTGCTCCAGCTGCTTTCCTGGGGCAGATTATTACTTAATACTCCCTGCCCATTTCATGAATAACATATCAAAGTATAAATGCCCAAGCATGTCCTGAGATTCAGTTTTGAATATTTGTTATATTTCCTTCAAACTTTTGAGACCCAAGGCTTTTACTTGTGGAGTTTTCTTAATGTGAATAATTGACCAAATATAAAACATGGAAATTGTAGTGCTAATCACACTGCAGT
>NW_004525714.1:3034-5069 GCF_000260255.1 Octodon degus
ATATACCAGGCCACAGGATGAATAGAACTGATATAAATTACATTTTATGTCTCAGATAAGGCAATGAGAAATAAACATTACAGAAAACAAATCATATAGTTACAATCAATAATACCAAGTCCATTTTTTGAGAGCACAACTAGGCCCACACACCATCTCCTCGTGCTAGACAGTCTGATGGTTCAGGCTGCACCAGGGGATGCATGGAGAAAGACATCCTACCTTCAGCAATAAACATGGCAAAATACCTGGCAATAAACATGGAGAATGGAGCCTGCTATTTCATTTTCATTGTAAGGGCTGGCACTGGTTATCATAGTTAGTGCTTCCTTCCAAGCTGTACATGGTGGAAGAAAGGCTCAGCCTGGCTTTGTAGTCACCATAGTCAAAGCAGTGACCCAGCTGTATTCCCAGACAAGAGAGTCCCTAAATGTGTGATCCCAGTGTGGCATGGCAAGCTTGCAGCTCTGAGAATTGGAACTGAATTTTCCATTCCACAGCTCTTGGGCACAGGCTTCCTTGGTGTTAGCTGAAAAAAGACTACTCAGTATAAAAATCACAGCACTCCCTATGTAGGTCTTTGACAACAACCATTACTAATATATCTGTATGTTAGTGAAAGCACCTGGTGACTCAGGCACTGAGAGGGACATCTTGTATACAAAGACATCATCATCACTGGGGATAATTAAATATAGATATCTAGAAAGCAATGTCCCCAAAAGAATATTCATCCACCTGAGAAATACAGCTTTTATATAACTAAGAAAATCATGTCTATAATTTCACTATTACTAACCCAAGTTCTTTCTCCTGAAAAGAAGGTTGTATCAAGTATGCACTACATGGAAGAGAAGGAGTTTTTGATTTCTAGCCACAGAAAAGATTAAAGAAACACAGAGCTTCAAGGCTTGGGGTACCATCAAAAAGGGAGGTGCGTAACTGTAGAAAATGTTCCAAGTCTTGGGAAGTTTCTATGATTTTGTTATCTTGTGAACTGCTTGTTTTCTGATTTTTTTCTCTGATCCATACATATGTACTGTACATTACAAAAAAGAGACTGTTCTAGGCCATAAGCATGGTAGTCAATGCTTAGGTATGTGATGCTCAATTGGAATGTATGGTTCCTTCTGAGATCAACAAAGTAGGACAACTTTATAGTACATGTCTGTCTGTGTCGTCTGGACAGCTCCCCATATTCTGTGGGGTAAATGAGTAAAAAATCTCAGTAGTGGGTCCTTTCAAGAGCCTTGAGACAGTTCATGTCAGGCTCAGGAGGTGACAGTCCCCAAGGCCTCATGCACTTTGCTGTGCTCTCCTCTGTCACTTCCTGCCACATCCTCACACCAAGTCTGTTTTTTCGTAAACAAGTTCTTTCCAGTGTTTTGTTTGCTTTCTCTTAGCACAGAAAATGCCAGAACCTCTCACTCGGCCTTAATTCTCACCCTCATTGGTGCCTCCTCTGATTCTGCAAACTCCACACCATCAATGGTCTCCACCAACTTGTGCTTTTTCGATTTCCTTTCTAATCCTTTTCTTTTAAGTGAGTGTTGGACTCACTGTGTGCCCGCCCATGAGGATCCCAAATATCAAGGCTCAACTTACCCTCTAAGTTCAGATTCCATGCTAGCTATGATTATAAGGTGTCATTGTCCCTAGTCCCACCAGTCTACTTAGCCCAAGTATTCTTATCATGCAAATACAGTTACCCTTGAATGCTTGCTCTGCACTGAACACTCAGTAACTAACCACTCACCACATGATTCTAGTTCTTCTTTCTGACTCCATGTGCTTTTTGTTTGTTTTTCATATTTTAGGAAGGGGTCTACAGGGGGTGTTCAGGGTCTTACTACTACATTAGATTCGTAGTGGTCTGCCTGTTTACAGCCTCCCAAGAGCTGGGATTACAGGTGCACACCACCATGCCTAGTCTCAATTGCCATTTGTGTGCACCCCAGGAGCAGGGCCAGCACAGCAGGCCTGAGGATCGAACCCCTGGCCCCTGCGCCTGCTTGCAGGTGCTTTAATCTGCTGA
>NW_004525714.1:5853-7400 GCF_000260255.1 Octodon degus
TAACTAAACTCAACTGCTGTCTCCTTCCATAACCCATTCAAAGATGTGGAGCTGGATACCTTTGTTCTATGTCCTCTCAGGTGAAAAATTTAAGAAGATCTGTTTGTTAAACTGGCTCTAGACTTTCAGCCTGCTCTCATCTGATTCTTATTGAAAATGCTGCAGATTCGAACAATGCCCAAGGGAGACTTGTCTTCAGATGTCAACCTTACATTTGACCTACTGCACATTTGGATTAAAAGGGTTTTCTAGGAAGTTCTCAGAAAAGAGCCTGTATTTGATACAGAATCCTAGTTCCTATCCTTTGTAGGAAAAAAAAACCCAGATAGCTCCATCCAAGTCATTCTTAATTTGCAGGTATGCACTTGCAGAAGAGCGCACACACACACACATACACATACACAAACACAGAATCTATGTAACCCACTCTATTCTGAAACTTCAAACTCTCCTTCTGCCTCAGCCACCTGAGAACTGGAATTAAAGGCACGTATGATCAGATTGGACCATAGTGGATGGAGCCATAGCCTGGGTGGAACAAGAAAATGAGGACACTTCATTGGAAAGGAAAGCAACACCTGCGGAGGAACAGAACATGACTGGGAAGTCAAACAATCAAATAGACCTCCAATATTATTCTTCGAATAGTCAAGGCTGTGTGGACACCTAGCAAGCCTAGAGGAAGAAGAGATGAAGTCAACCCCAGGAATACTACAGAATCTGGGAAATGACCACCCTATATACTGGACCCTAAATCAGCCATGAGCAGGCAGTACAGGTGACAATGATAGCTCATGTTTCCCCTCTGCCCTCACTCACCAACCTGCAGCCCTGCACAGTGTACACCATGCTCAGGAATCCCATCCAAGTAGAAGAGAACAGTGACACTTCACACGTCTTGCTCTGCACATAATCTGAACCAAAACAGGCCTCCTGGGCCTGTTGCAGTCACCTCTCTCACATGAGAAACAGCAGCTGAGCACAGAGAGCCCTAGACTGCAGGGTGATGTGAGTACTCACTGGACCCATCCAGAGCAGAGAGGTCTTCAGGCTTCTGTGATGGGAAGGTCGCAATGCTTGTACATTCATCGGGCTTGGGCTCATCAGGAAAACAGGAAGGGAGCAAATACTTTTCATCTAGTGAATCTGGCCCAAGTTCATTTTCTTCCTGCTCACACAGACTGAGGAGACAAAGCAGAAGAAATGATAATTGAGATGGATCAGAATCCTCAGCTCCCCACGTGGGTGTCAGAAAAGATTAAGGTTGAATTCCAGCAGCATTAAGAGGCTGAGTGGGGCTGGCAAGATAGGTCAGCAATCTAAAGCACCTGCTTAGGCAAGCTTAGGCAGGTGTAGGGAACCACAGTTCGATCCCCATCACCACATGCCACACCAGCAGTGTCTTAGGGTGGGATGAGCTGGCAAAAAAAAATGGCTGTGGGAAGCTATGGACCTCTATATTGCACCGTGTGTGTTTACCCTGAGGATGAGACAGACAGAAAGAAAAACGACCGACAGACTCAAGCACAGTAAGATCAACCACTTCT
>NW_004525714.1:8306-9369 GCF_000260255.1 Octodon degus
CCACTGAGCCATCTCCCTGGCCTTTGACTTTACATTTTAATGGAGCAAATGATGTCTTTTAGGTTAGAAATTCCCACAACTTCCCTGATCCTGTTGATCAGACTCACACTGCCATTAGCCTGGAGGAAACCATAAGGATGGCTAAAGTGTCAGGGTCTCTCTGCAAGACTGAGTAGATGACCACCTGCAGCACTCATTTTTCCCTGTGCAGTGTGTGAAGACTTTGAATCCATGGTCTTGAATATTGCACAATCCGGTGGATTTCACACTAGCTTAGGAGACCTTGATCATTCACTCTTACCTGAAACCCATGGTTCTTTGATCGTCCTCATCCTCATCGTCTAGATTATCTGCAACCAAATTCAAAGCATCCAAGTCAGACATTTGGCAGTGCATTTCCTCACTGGAGAGCAGTGAGCTATCTTGGTGCACAGACAAGCACTTTGTGTGTGAGGGGTCAGGAAGGTGTTATGCTACTCTTTAAAATGTGTTCTATTGGTGTAGTATGATTCCAGACACCAAAGGCCCCAAGCCCATGGATTTTCTTAGTAGGCGGTCTGAGGTTTCATTGGCAAATAGAAAAACTCTTATTACTCCAGTGGAGAGACAGCAGAGAAGTGCAGCCACTGTGGGTCCTCTCCAGCCACATCTCCATCAGGTCCCAGACTGGAGGATGAGGCTGAAGGCCCCACAGTCACTACCACTGCTCTCACATACACTGACCTCTTTTGCCTGGGACATGAGAAACAACTGTGTCATACAACACTGCAATCTGTGCACTTTGTAAGATGTTCCAGTGAGCTTTCATGATTTGATTAAAGGAAATTGCCTGTGTCGCCTGTTGAGTGTTCTACCTTCCCCAACATTTCACCACTGCATCCTGCTACATGGAGTCCATACCTGAAAATCCCTGAATGACTTCATCCACTTGAAACCACCCTGATGAACCTAACTGTTTGAATACTACAACTATCATGAAACACATACTGTGAGCATTGAAGAGATGAGAAGAAAATCCAGGAAGCATAATTAACCCCATAATTGACAATAGATGCATTGTGAG
>NW_004525714.1:10964-11485 GCF_000260255.1 Octodon degus
TTCCAACAGGAGATTTGAAGTACACATAGATTTTATATGCAAGGGAAGAAATCCTGCCATGTGATGACAACATAGTCTCACTCAGTGTAGAATTGGTATTTTTAAAAGGTGCCTATTATACACCTGAGTAGAACAAATATTCTCACAGGTACACTCCAGTGTCACAGGTCTATATATTTACCTGGGGGTCAGCAAGTCGTATTCTATTTCAGAATCTTCATCATTGTGTTCTGAAATCAAGTTCAGAATAGGCATTCAGGCCTTACACAAATTAAAAATTTGACAAAACAAAGTTTTATGAAACAATAAAGTTGTAAAATGAAAATATATACTTCTTTAAAGGCACAAAATAAAAACGAAAGTAAAACCAAAAAAAGAGAGAAAACAAACAAAAAAACCTCAGACCAAAAATCAATGAAATTGATGCAGTTGTTGAAATCATAGATATTTATCGACATATATCAATAAAGACCTCCACTGTCTCATTGTTATTTGTTTCCCAATAAAATTATGGGAAAAAA
>NW_004525715.1:0-8849 GCF_000260255.1 Octodon degus
TGTGTGTGTGTGTGTGTGTGTGTGGCCAGCTCAGCCCACCAGGGGGCAGGGCTGGCTAGCATGTGGTGCTGGGGATTGAACCGTGGTCCCTGTGCTTTGCAAAGCTTGTTCTAAGTAGGTGCTTTAGACCACTGAGCCATTTCACCAGCCCGTAACTATTTTTTTTAACATTCTCAAAAATTAATTTTTCAAATTCTGCTCGTAACGCTGCACAATGTAGATGAGAAGTGCCAGCTCCACTGCCCATATTATATGTGATTGTCACAGCCACATTACTTGTTACCTCCAGAATCACACCCTGTTAAGGGTAGCCTTGACACATTGCTACCCTAAGCTTATGCCCTTTCCCCTGTGTTAGAACATGATGTCCACGTGCACTTAGTTATTTTGACTCTGCCAGTACCCCTGCCTAAAGTATTTATGGAAGACTGGATGAATCAGAACTGTTTATTTGAATGAATGAATGAATGACACTTAGGTATGAGTGCTATAGTTTCTCATTTGTTATGTCATTTGTACTGGCTTTGTGACTGGGCTGATTGCTAAAAATGACTTTTCACCAACTTACATGCCCGTGAAGGCTGACTCATAGCCCATGCATGGTGTCCAGATTTGTCTTCTGAGGGCTCGGGATTTGTTTCAGTGGTAATATGCTTAACTAACAAGCTGCAAGCCCTGGTTTTCGTCCTCATCACCAAAAACAAAAAATAAACCTCTCCTAAAAAGCAATACAACTGGAAAAATACAATAAAATTAAAAAGACCAAACAAGGCAACAAGTTTGTCTGCTACTATATTTTGCTAGTCATTTCACTCATCCAGTTTCTTCTTGCATCATATTTCCCTGAGGGGGGAAAAAAAGAGAAATAATCAAAAGAGCACTTTCCTGGGTAGCCCCCAAGTAGATTTACCTGTATTTAATTTTCTTAATATAGTAGTAGAATTATTCATGGTCCCTGTATAAAGACAGTTTTTCAGTGTGAGGTCTCCTTCCATTTCACACTCCCATGGAATTCAGACATGAGAATTCAGATTTTTAAACTGTCTTTTCTGTCTTATACATTTTCAAAATGTTTGTCCGTCAAATCAATATCTTTGTATTCATAATCTTTCTTTAATAAAGTCATTCTTCTTGCCTCCCCTGACTACTTAGTAGCCCTCTAACTCTTGGTTTTGTTTTATAATTATCTCTGAAAAGTGTACATACTTGCTTTGTCCAGTATTCATCCCCTGATGTTGCATTTTACTTTTTTGGTGGGGAGGGATTGGACACTAACTCCAAGATGTAACGTATGTTCCTTCTTTCTGGAAATGATCACAGTCTTGCTCTTCTTTGTACATCACTGTATGAGTCTATTTCAGGTCCTTATCACTTGCTGTGGCCTCTCCTTAGTTTGCCCTTTCCATGGTCTTGCAGAGCCCTGCCCACTTTCAACACATATTTTCTACACAGAAAATCCTTCCTGACCACTGTCTTAAAACAGCACATCACCCTAATATCACTCCTTGTCTCCTTCTACTACTTCATTTTGCCTCATCACACATATTGAAACCTGGAGCGTCAATTATCATCTGATTATTATGTTTCCTCTCACCCCCAGTTTATAATTTTGATGAGAAATAACTTTTCTTCTTCATTGTCATGTGCCATACTGCCTAGAATTATTTATTGCATGAACACACTCGATTTCATTACGAAATGGACTGAAAAAAATAGGAAGGTACAGCAGGTATCAGCCCCTAAGTACAATGAGACTTCTTTAAAAGTATAAAACGGGGAAACCAAGGACCCCAGAAAGTAAGCACATTTCCTCTGGAGATTTAGGGATTAAAACCTAACAAAGTTAGAAAAGGGAAAAAGGGAAACCTTTTTTGAAAGCAAGTGCTTGAATGGCAGGATTTCCTTCACTACCACAATGGTCTTCAGAAGAGCCTGAGGAGATGGCTCAGTAGAATAAGTGCTTGCCTGGTAAGTACAAGGGCCTGAGTTGAACCCCCAGTTCCACCAAAAAAAAAAAAAAAAAGAAAGAAAGAAAGAAAGAAAGAAAGAAAGAAAGAAAGAAAAAGAGCCTGAGGAAAAGAAGTGTTTTCTCCCAAGATGGGTACAAACCAACCATGACAGCATAATGAAACCTTGCTCATCACTCCCAGAGATTTATAGTTTTTTATGGGAGATGGAATATGTTTGTAGATGATTAAATAGTTAAAATGCCACAGAGGTCAAGGAAACTCAGCATTATGACTTGATAGTAGATAAATCTGATTAAGGCTAAATGATGCACAGTCAGCAAATAATACAATCCTATACCCACCATTGCATTTGATTGCTAGCCTGAGCAGCATTTGGTGTAGCATCTGCCTGCACATTATCTCATTTAACCTTACACACACTGTTTGACAGGCAGCCTTTGCATGGCTAATTCACTGAGGAGAAAGTCCAGGCCTGGGCAAGGGAAACACCATATCTTAAGACCAAGCAAGAAAGTGACATCTGTTATTTAAGACCATGGGTCATAAAAGCCCAGTGAAAAAGGAAAAAAGACATTTGTCCTGTTAAAATGACATCCATACTTTATTTTCAAAAATAAAAACAAACAAAATTTCTTGGATTTGTTAACAAGATTCAGAGCATCTAACACAGGGAGAGAGGACTTGGGAATATAATTTTGGTAGAGTGCTTGCCTAACGTGTGTGAGACCCTGAGTTCAATCGCCAGTGCTGAAAAATAAATCTATTCCTGTAAAAAGTCATGAGTAAAATAATAGGCTTGTATTTAAGTTGTATTACTATATAAATGTTAACACTTCAGTGTAGACTCTTAATGGTTGCAGAATTTGGTGAAAATTTTGTTGAAACAGTTTTTATTTTCCCTTAAAGATATGTCTGAATGAGGCTTGCCATAAATCATGACACATCTCTTCCCTCAAATTTGGGACTTATTTTCAGTCTCTGCTTCTAAAAAGCAAAGAACCAGAGATCGTGATTTAGTACAGTGACAGAATGTATGTTTAACATATGCAAGGCCCTGGATTTTGTCCCCAGCACTACCAAAACAGAAAAATATATAATTGGTAGCCCTTTGCTTCATTTTAGTGTATTTATTTATATCTCTGACTACTCATGGCAATCTGACTTATCTATGGAAATATAAAAAGTGGCTTTGGGTAGACACAAGGCTCAGAGAGTTTCTCCCCTGTTAGCACTGACATTATGCCTTTTTAATTTCTATTCCTCATGTGAAATTCTCTGCAACTAATACACAGCTCATTATTAGATGACAAAAATCACTTATAAAAATGCACTTATAGAAGAAACATATTTTCAGAATTTATTCCTTTCCTCTCTAACAAGATTTTCTATTTCTCCTATAATAATGAATACCTCCAGAATTTAAGAGTCTGAGATCATGTTCTCTGAGTAAACATATTCTCAAAGTACCAACTGGAAAAGTCACCCAACAGTGAAGCATATTATATTCCCTATGAGACAAAGCCATGACTTGATGTTCTATTTCTTCCTCACTCCTCCCTCTGTAGGTTCTACCTCACTTTTTACCCTTCAGTGTCCTCAAGGAAAGCCTATTTTTCATCCACAAAATTTCAAAAGAAATGCTGGAGCTGACTGAAGAGCCTCATCAGGACTAAATAGGGTAGGGAGGAGTAAGTTCATCCCATGGAAACAAACCCATTAACAAATTAGCCCAGGGTGAGAAGTTGCCTCCTGAGCCATGTAATATCATGCAGGCCAGAAGACATTTGTTTTGAGAAGCCAATACAGATAATGGTTAACACAAGAGGACCTAATTCTCACATTCCTTCAACGACATGCAAAATTTACAATGTTACCTCTTGCGGAAGAGGAAATTATGGAAATTCCTGAATTCAGGAGTAGGTGACAAATCAGTGGCTCTGGAATTCTAGAATCTTAGCCCTAAAGGCAGATTATTATAATGAAAGAGGCATGAACTGCCAAATACTTGGTAGGCTATGATTTTCCCTAAGATGTTTTTCTATTTCTCTTTTTTATTTGTTATTTTTTATTTTTATTTTTTTGCGGAACCAGGGATTGAACTCAGGCCCTTGCGCTTGCCAGGGAAGCGCTTATTCTGCTGAGCCATCTCCCGGCCCCTATTTCTCTTTTTTAAAAATGCTGTCTAGCTAGGCATGGTGCCTATTGCCTGTAATCCCAGCACTTGGAAAGCTGAGGCAGGAGGATCACCACAAATTCAAGGGCAGCCTGCATTTCATAGCAAGATCCTGTCTTTTAAAAGAAAACTAACTGTGGGAAGTGTTACCATGGCTTCATCATTCACAAAGTCCTGCCAACACCTCAGCTGAAAATTTTGAAAAACTTTATTTATTTACTTTTTGTGGTGGTTACTTGATACCAGGGATTAAACTCAGGACCTTGTGCTTGCCAGGACCATATGCTGCTTAACTATGCCCCTGGCTCTTGAAAAACTTCTTAAATGCTGTGAGTCATATTCACCTCTTTTTCTTTTTCTTTTTAAAATTTATTTATTTGGGACAAGGTCTTGCTGTGCAGCTTGGATTTGTAGTGATCCTCCTGTCTCAGCCTCCCTGGTGCTTGGATTACAGGCATGTGCCACCGCACCCTGTTTCAGGCCAGCACAGTGTACCCAAAGTTCTTGTGCCGGCATGGCATGTGGTATTGGGGGTTGAGCTCAGGTCCTTGCATTTGCCATGCAGGCGCTAAGACTGCTGAGCTGTCTCCCCAGCCCTGGCCTCTTTTTCCTAGTCATCTTCGCCTGAAAAAAAATTTATAGAGTGCCCTCTTCAAAAGCTGCATGATATTAAAGGTTGAAGAATTGACAAACTCAGTATTTTGGGGGACAATCTGCCCTTAAGTCTTGAGAAAACACTTCAATTAGTATAGTGGCCCAAAGACAACACCAAAATCCTATTCTGGAATTATGTTTGTAATCAAAAGAAGCTCATTTAATTTGTAAACCAACAGAAAGCATTACCTTCCTTGTACACAAATTGCATTGTTGGTAAGCTACAATAATGATATCTGGGTTTGAGGTAACTTCTTTTTCCTTCAACTGAGCCCCAAGCAAGAGAGTGCAGTTTGACTCCAAACAGAGGACATTTCCCAGAACTGTGCAAGAATTTAATGTGAGCTCCAAGACAAGACCAAGAGCAGTTATTATTCAAGGCAAATGAATATGCTTCTCCCCCCGACACACACATTTTCCCCCTTTTAATGACCTAAGTCTGGAAGCAAATCTAGAGCCTGAATATGGCTGTGCTGTAGCAACTGAGAAAAACATATTGGACTGCCGGGAGTGGTGGTGCACACCTGTATCCCAGCACTCTTGGGCTGGGGCTATAACTCAGAGGCATAAGTGCCTGCCTGGCAAGTACAACATCCCGAGTTAGATCCTTGGCATTGCAGGAAAAAAAAAATTCCAGCACTCTGGAGGCTGAGGCAGGAGAATTATTTGGAGTTTGAGACCAGCCTGGGCTACAAAGTGAGCTCAAGGCCAGCCTGAGCTGCATAGCAAGACCCTGTCTTGAAACAACAAAAACAAAAGCAAAACCCCTATTGGACTGCTGGCCTGAGGCAGCAGGGAATGCAAAAGTGGCCCAAGAAAGCAGGGAAAGGATAACAAGAAGTCACCATTAGCGTCCATGCAGGAGCATCTGGCTGAGTCCTAAATTGCTACTAATACTATTGTTTTGTTTTGGTTTTTTATTTATGTATTTGGTACAGGCTCTCACTATGCAGCTCAGATTCCTAGTGATCCTCCTGTTTTCAACCTTCCCAGCACTGGGATTACAGGCGTGCATCCCCATGCCCAGACTCTCACTGGCTCAGCAGGCCCTGGGGGTGGGGCCGGTGCAGCATGTGGGACCAGGGATAGAACCCTAGTCCCTGAGATTGCCAAAGCAGGCCCTTAGTCCACTGAGCTATCTCATACCAATACTACTGTATTACTCGGGAGGTATAAACATTCCTTAGAAACACCCTAATGTGGTGAGTGACAAAAGAATCCACTTTTGTGTGTGTGTCTGTGATTCTAGGGATTGAATATGAAGATTTTGCACTGAGCTATATCATCAGATACTTTTTTATTTTTTATTTTGAATTGGAGTCTAAGTTACTCAGTCGCCCAGGCTGCGTCAGCCGCCTGAAGTGTTCGGATTACAGGTATGTGTAAGAATGTGCTTCTTGCATGTTATCTCAGAACTTGGGAGGCTGAGGCAGGAGGATTGCCATGAGTTCAAGGACAGCCTGGGCCACATAGTGAGTTCAAGTCTGGCTTGAACTACATAGCAAGACCCTGCCTCAAAATAAAATATACTTCTTAGAGAAAGTCACGCACAATGCAGAATGCTTATCTTCAAAGCCTAAAGGTTTCAGGCCTACCCTGAGTTTCAGCCTTCTTTGGTGGGAGTTCTGAGTCTTCTACACTGGTTGAGATTCACATGAGAAATGATAAATATGTCTAATTTTGTGAGAACACACATTTAAACACCTGTCCTAATTTTTGCTCTTTGTGTTACCCAGGTTTGGTAGCCCTGAAATACATACCAAACATAAGCAGTGAAAAAAAATTAAAATCTTACATAAAACCTCATTAGCCATGCACAGTAGCACACACCTATAATTCCAACAATTCTGTAGGCTGAGGTAGGAGCCTCATAAATTTAAGACCAACCTGGTCAACCTAGTGAGATTTGTCTCAAAAAATAAAAAGGGGGACTGGTGAGATGGCTCAGTGGTCTAAAGCACCTACTTAGAACAAGCTTAGCAAAGCACAGGGACCGCGGTTCAATCCCCCAGCACCACATGCCAGCCAGCCCCACCCCCTGGTGGGCTGAGCTGGCCACACACACACACACACACACACACACACAAATAAAAATTAAAAAAAATAAATAAAAAGGGCTGGGAATGTGATTAGTATTAGAGCATCCCTGGGTTTGATCCCTACAATCCCCTCCTCCCTACTGCTACTCCTACACATATAAACTCTTTATTGCTTAAGTTTTTGGTCAAATGTTGAGAAGTCTTGAATAGGGGCCAGGGAGATAGCTGAGTGGAGTAAGTGCTTGCCTGGCAAGTGCAAGGTCCTGAGTTCAATCCCTGGTACCACCTCCAAAAAAAAGCCAAAGAGAAGTCTTTTAATAGTATTTATTGTTTTCTAATTTCCTGTCTTTGTTCCCTAAAGAGAACTCCTTTAAATCAACTAGAATCATTTCTTGTACATAAATTATAATTCCTTTATCCTCAAGATTTTAAATATGATGTTTGTTAACTTTTCCTATAATTATCTATTGCATCAGCATGCCTGCTAAGGAAGGTTGCTTCTTCTGCAACTCCTTAGATGTCTGCAGAAGTGCTTCTCAGCAGGCATCCTGTGCATCTTTTTCAGAAATCTCTAATGATTTGTAGGCTTTCCATTACCCAGTTTGCTCTCTCTCTCTCTCTTTTTTATTTAATCAGGCTGTTTAAATTGTTGTTGCTTTATGTTTGAGATACATAGTGTTTATATTTGCTCTGTGTAATTGGTACAGTATAACTCATACATTGATCAGTTTAAGCCCCTTTTGCCTACCATCCCCTGCCCCTTTTTCCTGACCTTCTATGTCTTTCCAGAAACTTATCCAATTTTATTCTTATTATGAAAAATTTCAGGGAATTTAATTTTCCCAACTTATAGCATGATTTATCTCTATGAATTTTGATATTTTGGGCATTAAAAATCATAGATTATCAAACTCCAGGATAATTTCTTATAACATGGTTATTCTATTTGGGTTTTTTTGTTTGGTTGGTTGGTTGATTTTTTTTGTTTTGGTCTTGGATTTTTTTCGTTTATTTGTTCGTTTTGAGACAGAGTCTTACTGTATAATTCAGACAAGCTTTGAACTCACCATATAGCCCAGGGTGGCCACAAACTCATAATGCTTCTCCTGCCTCAGCTTCCTGAGTGCTGGGATTATAGGTGTGTGCACCACCATGTCTGGCTCTACCTATTTTATGTAGTCATGCATCCATACCTGAAGAGTTCATTTGGATTTTGCTTTGAAGTTTAGTTTTCTTCCACCAAAAGTAACTAACATAGATCCTGAAAGCTAAGCAGAAGCTGAATTTCATCCTTCCTTTTCTACTCATACAAAGTGAGTAAGGTTTCAGCAAGTATCTCCTCAAAGACTAATACCCTGAGCCTCAGGACATTTACTTGGCCCATGGCAATATTACACCACAGAAAGATTTTGCTTGTGGCATATCTGGGGACCAGTAGACCCCACAGTTTTATGGGGAGGTTTGTGGCTCTGGTTATATAATTCCCTTGGCAACACTTACTGAGCACCTACATACAACAAGATGTGCCACCCACCATTCCATTCTGTCAAGATCCAATGGAAGGCGAGGCATGATGGCACACCTATAATCCCAGCACTTGGGAGACTGAGACAGGAGGATTGCCATAAATTCAAGGCCAGCTTGGGCTACATAAGCAAATTCAAGACCAGCCTGCACTATATAATGAGATTGTGATCCTATTTCAAAAAGAGAAAATGGCAAGAACTATGGGCTAAGTATGTTCAAAGCAGGGGGACTATTTTGAGGGGAACTAATGGCATTGTTTCTTTTACTGTGATATGTTTGTTTGTTTGTTTGTTTGTTTGTTTTGGACTGAGCAAAGTAGCTTTATTAGAGAAAGCCAGGGCTACATAGCATTTAAGAGTTGGCATTGGGGCCCTTTTTCTTGCCAAATGTGGGCACAACGTTGACAAAGCGCCAGTTGTACTGCATTTGCCGCTTGCCCCGGCCTGTCTTCCTCCTCCTCCTCCTCCTCCCCCTCCTCCTCCTCCT
>NW_004525715.1:8979-11712 GCF_000260255.1 Octodon degus
TTCTTTCTTTCTTTCTTTCTTTCTTTCTTTCTTTCTTTCTTTCTTTCTTTCTTTCTTCTTTTCCTCCTGTTTGGCCACCTTGGGAGTCTGGCCTCTCACTTTTCCAGCCCAAGCTAGGGAACCATGGATTTTACCTCCAAGCATGCGACCAGCTACTTCTAGAGAGGCCAGGGCTTCCACTCCACACTGGCCTAAGGTGGCTTCATCCCCCAGTGGTTGGCCTGCCAGGAGAACAACTGGATCTTCCGGTGAAATGTCCTTCAGTGACGCCACATGAGCCTTGATCTGGGCGACTGTCTCCTGGCCAGTCACTTCGAGGGTATGTAGATCCCGGACGTGGACAAAGAGTTGCATGTTGACAACTGAACGACTGAGCCAGCCACCACTGCCACGAAGGTGGAGTCCAGAAAGTTGTGATAAATTTTTAAAATTTAAATACACACTAGATACTTTGATCACTCTTTGTATAACTTTAAAGTGATACCTTATCAGAAAATAAGCACTTAGACTCTGGGAAGCTAGCTCAGTGGTTTAAGCACCTGCCTGGCAAGTCCAAGGACTCAAAATTGATCCCTGGTACCACATGCCGTGCCAGCCCCAAAACCCAGGCATGCAATGCCAGCCACCAAAACCAGGCATGCCTGTAATCCCAGAGCTGGGGAAGCTGAGACAGGAGGATCACTATGAGTCTGAGCAGCATAGCAAGAGCCTATGACAAATAAATAAATATTAAAAAAAGAAAATAAGCATTTAGGTGCTTCCATATTAGAATGTGTTCATTGCATAAATGTACTTCAAAAGGTAAATTGAAATAGCACATCCTATAGGCAAATAACCCAACAATGTACAGTTTTGGATTGGGATTAAAAAAAAATCCTGAAGGACTGGGGAGATAGCTCAGTAGAATAAGCACTTGCCTGGCAAGTCCAGGATCCTGCATTCAATCCCAACCCCCAGTACAAAAAAAAAAAAAATCATGAAATTGCAGTGTGTATGTTCAGATAGTATTATATGTCAAACAAAGTAGATGGCAAGATGGTGTTACCTTACAACAGGTAAGTAAAAAATTCACCTTACTGAGGCTTCACATTGGCAGAAATAATCTATAAGAAAACTTTAATTAAAATCATTTCACAAAATGTGAAAATGGCAATTATATTGTTTTAAATATAATTTTACAAGTAGATAGTTATCAACTACTAAACTACTACAGAAAGCAAAAGAAAATATCTCATCTCATTCCATATTGTTACTACATTTTTGCAAATGATAGTGTCCAGATTTGAGGCTCTGTGGGATCAATATTTACTTCATCTTTCCTATATGGAGCTTCCTTCCTTCTATTCGTTATGCATTAGCTAGACTGGACTTCTCCAGGCAACAAATCTTGTGGCTTTTGCCTTTCACCTTTCACCGGCACTCTGCTCTGGTACAATCACTTCTGGATTTTCTTCTAAGTCACCTGCTGAACACATTGATAGCTCCTCTCTACTCCTAAAGATGGCAGCAATAGTTAGAGCTAAAAATAAAATTAAGAGAAACAAGAGGAAAATGTATAGCATTTTATCAATGCTTTGGTTTTGATCCTTCTCACCACCTCTAGGGGCTTCATCACTAGTAACAATATGTTTTATAATTTCCTCTTGAAACGGAATTTTATTAAGTGGCTTAGTCACAGGACCACTGTCCAAACTACCCCCATATCCTGGATTTGTACAGTCCGGAGGAGAAAAGCCACTGTCACAATGGCAGTGCCTTAAATTGTTGCATATCCCATTCCCATGGCACAATATCTTTGGGTCACAGTCATAGTGGAACACATTCTGATCAGTACATGAGTAATCCTTACATACTTTGTTTATGGCACAATAAGTGCCATTTTCTACATTGCCACCTTCAGAGATGCCAGTGGTGTTATAGGCATCCAAGCTCCAGCACCAGTCATCTCCATGAGCAACCTGGATCAGCGTAAAATATGGCAAGAGTGGTGGCAAGACTGTAACATCTGTACACACAAGCTTTCCACAAAATATATCATTACCATGACAACGAATATATTCCTGATTATCCTTAGTGGGACGGCCACAGTTTCCAAAACGGTGCCCTTCACCGTTTATTGACAAGTAACAGCCCTCGGGGGCAGATCTTGCAGGAGAGCCAAATAGATTCAGGCACTGTCGGTCAGGGTCCCTACACTCACCCCCAAAGCAATAGTAAATTCTGTTACACAATGTGCCATCTTCCTTGTAGCTGTCTGCAGGACATTCTTCAGATGTACCATCACAGTATTCAGAGAGATCACATTCATCATGAGCAAAACGACATACATCCCCCCGTTCTTTAAAATTACAGTTGTCACAGCAGAGTCCCTGACTACATTCTGCGTACGGCTTCAGTGTACATGTTGGTTCACAGCATGGATCACTGTCACAAGCAGAACCACAGTCACACTGCTCCAGCTCCTCCACCACGCCGTTTCCACAGTTGGCATCCCTGCGTCTGCGGCCTTTTGGCTGTGGTTTGTTAAATAGGCAGGCCCCTCTGTGCTCATGAAGGAAATGGTAGAAGTAGTCAGAGCTGCAGTTGCTGAAGGCACTCTCTTTAGTGATATTTTCCTGCATGAGGCAGAAGTGCTTATCTCTACAAACGCAGGCTGAGTGGTCATGCTGGACACCCAGGTTGTGCCCAAGCTCGTGGGCCATGAGCGCTGCAGACAGGAGAGCATCTTCGTGA
>NW_004525716.1:0-6541 GCF_000260255.1 Octodon degus
TTTTTATTATTTTTAAAAATCTTTTGTTAATTTTATTGCATACTTAAGGCCTGACTGTCATTTCTGAACTTCATTTCAGGGAACCATGAAATTGATGAGTCTAAAAAAGAATATGAATTGCTGACCCCCAGGTAACAATATATATATCAAGGAACGTGAGTAGAATGAGTAAAATATTAAGAAGTCCCCAAGTGATCACAACAGGAGATATAAAGTAGCCATAAATTTTACATGCAAGTGTAGAAAAAGCTTGCAAGGCTGGGGAGACAGTTCAGTAGAACTCAAGCACAAGGACCTGAGTTCAATCCCCAGTTCCGCCAAAAAAAAGAAAGAAAGAAAGAAAAAACGTACCAGTGTGACAACGTACTCTCACCCAGTGAAGTACCTCTTTTAAAAATGTGCCCATTGTCCCTAAAATACTGATCTGCAGTGGAGTAGAATAAATCACCTCACAGATATATGGCAATCACTGAATATGCACTCCTTTGTTGTACGGTTGAGTTTAGGATGCAATGCCTGTTGAGTTATGTATGAGGGGTCATAGCATGTCCACAGAATTTTATAACAAGGAAACTAATCTGACTAAAAAATATCTATCATGTAACAGTGTATGTATAGAGTCTTCAGATGCACAAGATCTCTTTGTCCCTCCAGTGTTTCAGAATTATTGCTCTTCCTTCCAGTTGTAAAACAATATTATTCGCAGGGTAGAGTCACTGCTGTGGCTTTTGTTTGCCCTGGTATCATGGTTGTTTCCTGCAGCATGCTTTGACTCCTTTTCCATCATCTCATTTTCAGTCATTGCACTGTGCATTTGCTCCCTGTGCTGACCTCAGGCAGGAGGCTCCTGTGCAATAATCTCCCTTCTGTTTGTAGGTGGTGCCCCTTACCTGATAGGACTGCTCCTCTGCTCCACTGGGAGTTCCCCTGGGAACATTGTAGCGCATCCTCCTTGGTCTACCTGTATTGTTTATGTCACCAGGATGAAGCCTGAGGGTCCAAAAAAGGACAAAGATGAGCCAATCCTGCAAGCTTCATTGGAAGAAGACCCCAAAACTTCCTCACAGGGCTGTGACCAGGGGAGCATCCTGGAGCCTCTTGGCAATCTGTCTAATGATCGTGAGTTATCCATTTCTCTGGGTGAAACTTGTGAGTCCTCCCTTGTAAAGTGAATTGCCCTTATCAAGCCTTATTTCTTTGTATCCAAAACAAAATTCAGTGTATTGAACTTGGGAGCAGACAGAGTGGTGTTGCTGCAGGGGTTGTATCTGTTTGCAGCCCCTGTGGTGCCTCTGCCTGAGAGAACTGTACAAACTCAGTCTGTCAGGGTTGGATCCCTGATCACCCCTGCATAGAATTGCAAATAATAGACTCAGTATTGTGTACTTTCAACAATAGTGACTGTCCCAAAATGTTTTTCTTATGCATATTATAATTGGAAACATTATTATCAGGGTTCCTCACATCCGTGTCACCAGATCTTTCTCTTCCAAATTGTCTTACCATTTCTAAGGTATAATCTTATAGTAGAATTTAAACACTTGTTGACTGTGCCTGACTTTAATCTTTAAGGCATACCAGCATTTCCAGTTTTTTATGTTGTTTTGTTTTGGGTTTTTTTTTTTTTGAGACAGAGTCCCCCAGGCACGGTATGCATGACTATGGCACGTCTCTTGGTCTGGAACTCACATTGATGTTCCTGTCTCATCCTTCTGAGTGCTGAGATTACAGGTGTCCAGCACTGTTCCCAGGAACACCTCGCATTTGCAGCTTTTGAATACAAAGTACTCTCTGAATATTATTAAAGGTCATTTTTCATGAGGCTCTAGTGAATCCATCTGTCAGTTTATCCTCAGTGAATTGCTGCTACTTTATAGCTGAGAACCAGAATACCTAATGGAACACTTCAGGCATCACTTAATTCCATGAGAAGAAAGAGGTGTACTAACAGTATTTGGACAGCATATCCTGTCTGCTTCTTGTACCATGGATAACCACTAAGAAGATAACAAAGTACAGTGTATTGACTATCAAAACTGTCCTGTTAATCAGCTGTGAAACTGTCTCATTCATATTTATTTCTCAATAAAAAAGTGAATAAAGCTGGAAAAAAAGTATAGGATCTTGATGAGAACTCCCTTCTGATCCCATCAAAGGCCTGTTTCCTTGGAATAGAACCAAACTTCTGGAAGGAGCGACTGTGTTCTTGACCAGGCCAGGTGATATGTGCTTATCTATACTAGCAGCATGCTGTACAATAGGAGACTTGAAAGTCTGGAGGCTGGTCTCAGGTTGTTTCCAAAACCAGAACTTCCACATCATTTATCTGACTGTAGTGTCTCACTATTAAATGAGGGCTTTCTACCAGACAGCCTTTGGTCTCAAGTTGGAACATCTGAATTTAGAGTCTGAATAAATTTCTTTCCCGATTCCACAATCTCCTGCAGACTTGTGGTCTTGTTGAAGGCTCTCCTGAAACTGATATGTGATGTGGCGAGGGACCAGAACCTTACACCTGAGCCTGTTAAGAATGCCTTGTTAGAGGAGGCAACAGGCTGCCTGATTGTCTTGGACCACTGCTTTCAAGGACAGGTTAAGGTAAGGCAATCTGCCTCTGGTTTCATTTGGGCCTCATTCTATGTAGGTAACCCCAATGGTAGATTTGAATTTATTGAACAAACCTGGTAATGAACATGGAGGGTTTTAGCCCCCACCTGTATGTCCTCTAGTCTTCAGTAGTTGTGATTATTATCTCACAGTCTTTTGTTTCTGGTGAAGATGAGACTCCGGACTTTGTACATGCTACTAATCTATACCTTAGACCCTCTTATTTTTCTTTAAAAGCTGTTCAAAACTCCTTACAGCAAAAGGCAAAGAAAGCAGGTATAATTGAAGGGCAAGACTGAATAGGCAAAAGACCTTGAATCAGAGCTTGTAGTTATTCTTGTGAATTAAGTAAAAAACAATAAGGTCAAAGCTACCACAGTATAATAGTAATAATTCAGAGTAATTCAGATACCTGAAATGTTACTATTTTGGGGGGAGCACCACCTCTTAAGCAGATGTTTTTTCACTTTCTTTCCACAACGGGATTCCTCCACTGGTTCCACATTCCACAAAAGTCATCTCTCAATGACTTTTAGAATACCTATGTGACAGCTTAGAATACCTATGTGTACATTTATATATATTTAGTGAACTAGTTGTGTTGATTATTGTATGTAGGGATTCTTTGTTATTTTAGGGAAGGGTGTTCAGGGTCTTACTACTATCTCAGAGTCTTAGTGATTCTCCTCTTTACAACCTCCAAGTGCTGGGATTATTGGCATGTACCACCACACACAGTCTCAATCATAGTCTCAGCACACCCTAGGGGTCTGCCCACCATGGCAGGCCTGGGGATCAAACCCCCAGCCCCTGCACCTGCTTGCATGTGCTTTAATCCACTGAGCTATTTGGCTGGCCCTTGTATGTAGGGATTTTTAATTGAAGGACTGCAGCATCAAAATGAATTTATATACTGAAAATATTTAGACATAATACGGCTTTTACACTTGTTGTCTAGTGTCACACTTACATTCCTTCTTTGGATATAATACCAAGGAATAAAAATTGGGCTGGACAGATAGCTCAGTGGCACAGTGCCTACCTGCTAAGGAAAAGGCCCTGTGTTCAATTCTTGGTTCCAAAGAATAAAAGAATTGAGATAAAAGTGGGAAAATAATAATTTTGTAAAGTGAGTGCATGTTCGTTTTATGTCTAAGGATCTTTTGGCCAGAATCCTCCTCAGCTGTGAGGACAGGACAGTGGTGAGCTGCATCAGGCAAGTGCATCAGGATTGTGACGTATGCCCTACCACAGAATGTAAGATTACTGCCCAAGAGGAAAGGTCCTTTTTTGTCTCATATTGTCTGAATGGAGTAGTGGAAAATATATTTTTATATTAAACATTTTAAATTGGGAGTTTTGTTTTTTCCTTCTCATTCCTTTTCATTCATTAAGAAATAACAAAATAGGAACAAGAAAAATAATTGAAATTCTATCATTTCTAAATGATGTTTAAGTAGCCACTGTAGTGGTGGCGCACTCTTGTAACTCCAGTACTTGGGAATTCAAGGTAGGAGGACTGCTGTGAGTTGGAGACCAACCTGGGCTACAAAGTAAGCCTGAACTGCATAATGAGACCATATCTAAAAAAAAATTAGTAGAAAAGGACACAAAGGAATTCAGTGCTAAAAATTTAGAAATATTTTCACCCACAACCTCATTCCACTCCCAGGAATTCATCTGTTAAGTTTCTTAGGTTCAAGCTGTCACTTCAACACATAAGCTATAAAAACACCCTTCATAATCTAACGAGTTTCCTCCATTCAGTCTATATTTCTTGCCCCAGTGAAATAACATAAATATTAAAAACACAAATATTGTGTGACATATAATACAAAAGAGCAAAAAACTGGAGGTGTATGTGTAATAGAAAAACCTCGGGATGCTCAGGCTTGATTACATTTGCAGAGAGATCATGTGGTTTTGGCCTTGACCATGGGCTCTGTCTCCTGTTCATATTCTGTCTCCACATAGGTTCGTTTTCTGCGCAAAGCTCCTTTCAGGGGTGTTTTCCCTTTGTGTTTCGAGTTAGTCTGTTCTTCACTGGATTACTGATCATCATCAATGGCCTCCAGTTTATCCATGTCCTCAAAATCACTTTGTTCACTCTCATCCACTTCATCATCTTCCATGAACTATTTTTCTCCTACATCTTCATCCTCCTCATCATCTTCTTTCTCCTCTGCTTCTGAAGAATCACTCTCTGCTTCCTGCTGTTCCAGAGCCTTGTCAAGGGCATGAATGGGGAAGTTGTAGATGTCGCCATATGTATCTTGTTTCAGTTTCTCCAGCAATTCCTTCTCAATGGCATTGTCCAGCTGAACAGCTATTAATACCTTTTCCTCTCTTCTTTTCTCCCTGTGTTCCACCTTCTTACTCAAAGGAACAAGTTTCCTCTGTCACTTTAGTGTAAGTTTTCTAATTCGAATTAGGTACTGGGTTATCTTGGTGAATCTCTGCTTACATTTGTGTCGAATGAAGCGGGGCCAGTAAATCAGATTTTCATCTATTTGCTCCAGTGCTTTTTCATAGTTTTTACTAAGCCGGACCCGTTCCCAGAGACGCCTAGGAAAAGCTGCTCATTTTATAACCTTCGTGTACAAGTAGCACTGTCCTTTTTCTTCTTTGACAGTGGCATACTGACTATTTGCTAGGGGACAAGATGACCGATTACACAGTCCAGTCAAGCTATATTCATTTCTGCAAAAGCCTTGAGTCTTTGTTCTTATTTTGAAGGAACAAAACTGTTTGTTTCCCAGTGTATCCCAGATAACATCATCTGATTGCATGGTGTGAACTGCTCAGCACGCAGCACGGCGCCGGAAGGGAGAAGTAGCAAGGAATAGTGTCTGTTTGTTTGGTACTGAGTCACTGGGTTTGTGTGTTTTTTTTTCTTTTTATGTATTGTAACCCAGAGTCCTTTTTGCCTCAGAAACTCTTTGTAAAACGAGACCCGCCAATAATGTGGAACCCAATGCATTGGGCTTGTAACCACAGGAACTTCTCCTTATGTCCCTGCCACACTGCATCCTACCAGGACTGTGGAGTCTCCCTCTCATCTGCAAGTCTTCACCCTGGTGCACGGAGCACTTCCTGCTCTCTCGCCCATCCACTGTGCTGCCCTCACTGCTGTCAGAGTCATACACTGTTGTACTCAGAGGTTATCATGTTCCTTCTCTTTGAAGCAATGTCTGCTCTTTTGTGGTTGCCTCCCATTCAGCCTTCCTGTCTGAACCAGGGACATTGTGTTGGCCAATCCTTTATTGTGTATCTCTTGTTTTCCTTACAGGAAACTTCCAAACCATAACGATGAACATAATGTGCTGCAGGACAAAATTTACAACAGCTTGTTGGATGTTTCCTAATGACAGCAATTGTGTGACTCCGAGCAGCTTGGCAAGAGTTCAGCATCCATGGCAGAAGAGGATGGGGTTCCCTACAATCTGAATGTGGAAAGTGAGTCAGCCACTGCAAAAAGAATAAGGGTCTGGGTGGTCTCGCCCATTGTCTGTATACCTTTATTCTCAGCCTTCTATGTGGGTAAGGATATTTTTCTTTTAACAGTCTTCCCTTTTTTATTTTTTAATTAACTTTATTGAGAAACAAATAGCAATGAGACAGTTTCAAAAGTGGTTAGTAGGACAGTTACAATAATTAATACATTGCACATTGTTGTTTTCATAGTAGTTATTCATAGTACAAGATGCAGGCATGATATCCTGCGCAAACACTATTAGTATAAATCTTTCATCTCATTGACCTTTCCTATTTGTATTATTCTTGTTGCATTCTTATTGATTATTCATTGTACAAGATGGAAACATGATATCCTGTTTACAAACACTTTTAGAAAAAATCTTTCTATTCATTGAATTAAGAGAATGTAGCTGGATATCTGTCCTATTTTGAATATACAGATACAAAATGGTCATTC
>NW_004525716.1:7286-9109 GCF_000260255.1 Octodon degus
ATAAGAAGAAAAGCCATGCTGTTATGTTTAGCTGTATGGGACTCAGGTCAACAATTTCTGACACTGCCAGTCAAGAGGAAGACCTAATACTATTATGGACTACTGGACTCTTTTAGAATATTTTGCTGAGTTAACACACCTATAATATTCAGATGACGATACTAAATAAAAAAGGGGGTACAGATGAATGTCCATTTTGTATCTGTGTATTCAAAATGGTTATGATAGATATATAGTTGCATGTCCTTAATGAATAGAGGGATTTGTTCTAATAGTGTTTGTAAATAGGATATCATGTCCACATCTTGTATGGCAATTCACCACTAGTAAGAATGTATGCAACGTGATAATTATTGAAAGTGTCCTACCAATTTGGTTTGAAACTGTCTCACTGTTCTTTGTTTCTCAATAAAATTATGGAAAATTTTTTAAAAATAAAAATGAATAAATATTATAGTTGTGTGAATTCAAGAAGATAGTCCAAAGTAATCCAGTAGTTCATAATAGTAGTGCGTTTTCCACATGACTGGCAATTGTCAGAAGTTGTTGACTTGAGCTTTCTATAGCTCAGCATAATCATATGACTTTACTTTTTACACCTCTTTTTATACTTTTCTGCTGAATGGCTATGATCAAGGTAAAGCAAGACGTATACAACAAGAATTGTAGCTTTTTATCTGGTAAGGTCAGTCATATCACCTCAGAATTTATCCTGAAGCCCTGTACAGAAGTTTGTAGATCCTTCGTTAGTGTCAGCCATGTGGATGAGTCACGGCCTTTGCTTGACCAATTTGATCTCTGTGAAAGATGAGAGACTGTTTTCTCTCCACAGGATTCTCCTTAGGTACACTATATCATTGATCACTTTCCTCTGTGGCCCCATAATCTCATTGGTCAGAAAATTGAGAGTCCTTATATCTGCTTGATTTAATTTTGGTAATTTGTACCGTACTAGGGATTTGTCCATTTCCTCTGTGTCTTTGATTCTGTGAGAATAGATTCTCAAAATAGATATTGTTGATCTTCTGAATTTCCACAGCGTCTGCGGTAATTTCACCCTTTTCATTCCTTATTGCTTTGAGGTTCTTCTTTCCTCTTTTGGATGAGATTAGTTAGCAGCTTGCTTATCAAGTTTATTTAATCTTTCAAAGAACTAGCTTTTTGATTCATTAATTCTGTATATTTTCTTTGTCTCAACTGAATTAATTTCTGCTCAAATCTTTATAATTTATTCCTTTTTGGGGGTTTATCACTTTTACCTCTTCCTCTTGTACTTTTTCCCTAAACAGTATATAGTGGCGTTCTTTATTTCATTTGATCATTCTTGGTTTGAAGTTCAGATATTCTGCAAACAGGATTGCTATCCCTGCTTTTTTCTGAGGTGCTGGGGTATGCAGAATTGTTTTCCATCCTTTGAATTTCAGACTATGAATTTCTTTATGAGATAAATATTTTTCTTGTGTACAGAATATTGTTGGATTTTGCTTCCTAATCCACTCTGCCAGTCTATTACTTTTAATTAGTGAAATGAGTCCATTTACATTGATGGCTGTAATTGAGATGCATTGACTTATGATTGATATGTTATTTACTTTTGTTGTATACCTCTTTTTCCCATGTGTTTAATTGTTCACCGATCTTTGTCCTTTCTTTCTATTTTCTTTATTTTTTTTAAAACTTGTTTACTCATTTATTCATGGAATTTTTATCATGCACTTATTTTTTTTATTTTCAAAGTTTTATTGATAAACATATAGCAATGAGACAGTTTCAAATCAAATCGGAAGTACAGTTTCAACAAATAATACACTGCATACATTCTT
>NW_004525716.1:12773-13485 GCF_000260255.1 Octodon degus
AAAATTCCCAGTAGAGGAATAGCTGGTTTAAAGGGGATTTCCAGACCACCATTCCTAAGGAGTCTCCATACTGATTTCCATAATGGTTGCACCAGTCTACTCTCCTACCAACAGTGGAGAAGGGTTCCTTTTTCCCCACAGCCTCTCCAACATTTGTTCTTGGGCGATTTCTTTATGAAACCCAGTCTTTCTGGGGTGAGATGATATCTCAATGTAGTTTTAATTTGCATTTCAGGAATGGCTAGAGATACGGAGCATTTTTTCGTGTATTTATTCGCTTGTTTAATTTCTTCCTCTGAGAAGCATGTGTTCATCTCAGATGCTCATTTCTGGATTGGGTCTTAAAATTTTGGGGACCTGGTGTATTTTAGTTCTTTATAGATTCTAGAGAGCAGACCCTTGTCTGAGTACTTGTTTGTCATGATTATTTCCAAATTTGTAGGTTGCCTTTTCACGTTATTGGCAATTTCTTTTGACGTGAAAAAAATTCTCAGTAAGAGCAGATCCCAGTTGTTAAGTCTTTTAACTGTGACCCGAGTGATTTTATTTCTCTCCATGAACTCTTTGCCTACCCTTATGTCCTCAAGAGTTCCACCTAATTTCTCTTCCAGGAGATTGAGTGTCTCTGCTTTAATGTTTAGATCTTTAATCCATTTTTACTTTAGTTTAATACATGGTGATAGACCCGGGTCAAGTTTGAGTTTTCGGCATG
>NW_004525717.1:0-880 GCF_000260255.1 Octodon degus
AAGGTGTCTCTCCCATGATCTACCTTTTCCAATCAGGCTTCACCTCCCAAAATCACATTTAACTACAAACTCATCAGTGGACAAATACACTGATGAGTATTACATATCCATGATCCAACTATATCCCAGAAGCTTTATCTATGAGTTCATCAATCATCAATGAATTGTACAGAAATAATCCCGAGCAATAATTAACTTGAAAGAACTTGGCATGACCTGACTCCTTCTGGCCCAATATTTGTGTGATACAGGATGTCTAGGGCATTTTCTTCTCAATTGTTTTTAGCAGCAACACCTACCCTCCTCCACCTGGGGACATAATCTACCACAAAGCCATACTGAGACTCTTTGGGATTTTCCTTATTCTATCAATAATTTAACCAATTTCTTTTTCTATTACTGTAAAAATCTGATTTATGGTATGCTCTGTATCTTGATTAGATTTTTATAATCTATTAACATTACTTCCTTGATTTCTGATTTTTTCTGCCATGTATCATGTCAGGTGTGCTTTCAAATAATCCTGCATTTACCAATGGATATTGCTGAAAATACTAGACTATATTAGAATATCTGCTAAAATAACCTCTGATTCTCCTCTATTTTTAACCTAAATTTTCTAGAGAAAAAAAAAAATAGCCTGTAATGGGGAGGATAAGCCACAGTTCTCTGTAAAGTTGATCCACTCCGCCAGTCAGCTTCTTTTGTTTAATAAACTGAGGTTATTTACTTTGATAGTCATTACTGAAATGCATTGTCTCATCTTTGTCATGTTATTTTCCTGCTGTAGGTTTCCTACTTTCCCTTCTATTTAACTATTTGTTCTATTTGTGGTTCCTTTCTGTTCTTATTTTTATTTCTTCTTTATTTTTTGGCAGAA
>NW_004525717.1:2760-3991 GCF_000260255.1 Octodon degus
AGTGCAGTTGCTTAGTTCACAGGTATCGGCATATATAGTTTGTCAGGGTAAGAATCCTACCAATTAACTGATAGTTTCAAAAATCTGTTCGAAATTCTCAGGATCGTTGCCTTAACTGTCTTTTCTATACGAATGTATGTTGTTACCATTTCCATGTTTCCGAGCTTTTCTCCTTGCCCTTCCTTGGTTTTTCAATCCTTAAATTGTCACTTTCCAATTAGCTGTGTTACACCTTTCAATTTTTTTTTTTACACCTTTCAATTTTTATTTCTTCTTTTGAATTCTTGCACTAGGGAGACTATATACACATGTGTGTATATACATTTACACATGTGTGTCTGTTTTATTTTACTTATGTATATACAATCAAGTGACATCTACTTATATATGAAGTCTTCAAGTTTATCATTCCTTATAGCTGAGTAATGCTCCATTGTATAAAAATATCACAAATTTTTCATCCAATCCTCATGTGATGGGCACTTTGTTTGCTTCTAAGATTTAGTTATCACAAATTGTGCTGCCATAAACATAGGTGCACATATATCACTATGATATGATGTTCTCAGTTCCTCTGGGTAATTCCCAGTAGGGACATGATTGTTTTCAATGGAATTTCCAGTCCTAGGATTTTAAGGAGTGTCCACACTGATATCCATAATGGTTGCACCAGTGTATGTTAACACCGGCAATAGAGAAGGGTCTCTTTTTCCCCACAACCTCTGCAGAATTTGCTGTTGGATGATTTTTTTTTTTTTGGTGTAACCAGGGATTGAACTCAGATCCTTGAGTTTGTGAGTCAAGCACTTATCCTACTGAGCCATATCAGCAGCCCCTGATTTCTTTTTGATAGACATACTTTCTAAAGTTAGATGGTATCTCAGTGTTGTTTTAATTTGCATTTCATTGATGACAACTGATGTACAGCCTTTTTTTCAAATATTTATTAAATTCTAGTATTCCTCTGAGAAGTGTGTAAAGCCCATTTCTACATTGAATCTTCAAATTTTAGGGACCTAATACTTTTTTAATTCTTTATATATTTTATAGTGAAGACATTTAGATGAGGGTTTATTAGTTAAGATTTTTCCCAATTTGTGGGTTGTATTTATTTATTTATTTTCTTTCTATTTTCTTTTTTTTTCAAAGTTTTATTGATAAACAGATAGCAATGAGACAGTTTCAAATCAAATCGGAAGTACAGTTTCAACAAATAATACACTGCATATAT
>NW_004525717.1:6353-9030 GCF_000260255.1 Octodon degus
ATATATTTATTCGCTTGTTTAATTTCTTCCTCTGAAAAGCGTGTTTTTATCTAGGATGCCCATTTCTGGATTGGGTCTTTAAATTTTGGGGCCATGGTGTTTGTTAGAGAATAGAACCTTGTGTGAGTACTTATTTGGCATGACTTTTTCCAAATTTGTAGGTTGCCTTTTCACTTTGTTGGTAATTTCTTTTGACGTGAAAAAACTTCTCAGTAAGAGCAAATCCCAGTTGTTAAGTCTTTCAACTATTACCCGTTTGATTTGATTTCTGTCCATGAAATCTTTGCCTACCCCTGTGTATTCAAGAGTTCCACCTAATTTCTTTTCCAGGAGATTTAGTGTCTCTGCTTTAACGTTTAGATCTTTAATCCATTTTGACTTTAGTTTAGTGCATGGTGATAGACCCTGGTCAAGTTTGAGTTTTCGGCATGTAGAGAGCCAGTGTTTCCAGCACCATTTGTTAAAGAGGCTGTCTTTCTTCCAGTGAGTAGGTTTAGCGCCTTTTTCAAAGATAAGTTGGCTGAGTGTGTTCACTGGGGCTTCAGTGTCTTCTAATCTATTTCATTGATCTTCGGGTCTATTTTGATGCCAATACCTTGCTGATTTTTATCAAAGAAGTGGTGTAGTATATTTTCAAGTCAGGAATAGTAATGCTACCTCACTTGTCTTTATGGCCCTGAATTGCCTTTGCTATTCTAGGTCTTTTCCGGTTCCAGATAAATTTTAGGAATGATTTCTCTATGTATGTGAGATATGTCAGCGGTAGTCTGATAGGGATTGCATTAAAACAATACAGCAATTTTGGGAATATGGCCGTTTTCACAATGTTGGTTCTTCCTATCCAGGAGCATGGGATATCTTTCCATTTTCAGAAATCCTCTAGGATCTCTTTTTTAAGAGTACTGTAATTTTCATTGAAAAGATCTTTGACCTCTTTAGTTAGGTTAATTCCAAGGTATTTCATTTTCCTCGGTGCTATTGTAAAAGGAATTGTTTCTATAATGTCCCTCTCAGTGTGTTTGTTGTCTGTGTAGAGGAATGCTATTGACTTTTGGGTATTGACTTTATAACCTGCTATGCTACTGAATTTCTGTATTAATTCTCATAGCTTCTTGGTGGAGTTTTTTGGGTCTTCTAAGTAAAGTATCATGTCCTCCGCAAATAAAGATAATTTAACTGATTCTTTGCCTATTCTTATTCCTTTTATTCCTTTCTCTTATCTAATGGCTGTAGCTAATAATTCCAGAAATATATTGAATAGGAGTGGTGATAGAGGACATCCTTGTGTTGTACCCGATCTACGAGTAAATGATTTCAGTTTATCCCCATTTAGGATTGTGTTAGCTGTTGGGTTTTCATAAATGGCTTTTACCACATTGAAGTAGAGACCATTTATTCCAATTTTCTGTAGGACTTTGAATATGAATGAGTATTGGCCATTGTCAAAAGCCTTTTCTGCATCAATGGAGATGACCATGTGCTTTTTAGTTTTAGCTCTGTTGATATAGAGTATTACATTGGTAGATTTTCGAATGTTGAACCATCCTTGCATCCCTGGGATGAATCCTACCTGTTTATGGTGTATGGTCTTCTTGATGATTTGCTGTATTTTATTTGCTAGGAGTTTGTTGAGGATTTTGACGTCTATGTTCATGAAGAACATAGGCCTGTAGTTCCCTTTCTTAGTTGCCTCTTTCCCTGATTTAGGTATCAGTATAATATTTGCCTCCAGGAATGATTTTGGGAGGATTGCTTCATTTTCAATTTCATGGAAGATTTTGAGGAGTAGAGGGACTGCATCTTCTGTGAATGTCTTGTAGAATTCAGCTGTGAATCCATCCTGACCTGGACTTTTCTTTGCCGGGAGGTTTTTAATTACATCTCGTATTTCATTGGCTGTTATTGGGCTACTGAGAGTGGTTATACCTTGTTGATTCAGTTGTGGAAATTTGTACATTTCTAGGAATCTGTCCATTTCTTCATTGTCTTCTATTCTGTGAGAGTAAAGATTCTCAAAGTAGCTATTAATAATCTTCTGAATTTCCACTGAGTCTGTGCAAATTACACCCTTTTCATTCCTTATTGCTTGTATTGGAATTTTTTCTTTCCTCTTTTTGATGAGGTTAGCTAGGGGCTTATGAATTTTATTTAATCTTTCAAAGAACCAGCTTTTTGCTTTTTTAATTATTTGGATTGTTTTCTTCGTCTCAATTTAATTTATTTGTGCTCTAATCTTTATGATTTCATCGCGTCTTTGGGCTCTGGGTTTAGTTTACTCTACCTTTTCTAGTTGTTGAAAGTGAAGCATTAGGGTGTTTATTTGTTCCTGTTCTGTTTTCCTAATGTATGAATTTCCCTCTGAGAACTGCTTTCATCGTATCCCATAAATTACCATAAGTTGCGCTTGAATTTCATTTGATTGTAGATATTGTTGAATTTTGGTTTAATTTCATCTGTGACCCATTGGTTGCTGAGTAGGGTGTCATTTATTTTCCATGTATTTAATGTTTTTTTTCTGGTTGGCTTTGTCATTTATTTCCAGTTTCATTGCACTGTGATCAGATAACGAGCATGAGATAATTTTTGTTTTCTTGCATATACTTAAGCATGACCTATGGACCAGTATGTTGTCTATTTTAGAAAATGACCCATGTGCAGCTGAGAAAAATGTGTATTC
>NW_004525717.1:10710-11922 GCF_000260255.1 Octodon degus
TGCTTATTTACTATCGACGCTATTAATTCATGCATTTGAGCCGAGCTAGTATTCTCCGCACTTGTTCTGGGTGGGCACTGGCTTTCCTCTATATGTTTCTGCATTTGATTCTTTAGTGCAGATGTTATTCAGGGATTTCTTTTTTTCATTTACAATCTGAGCTCTTCTACATCTTTCTGCAGCTGTTTCTTTGTTTCAGAAGCCGTTGATTCATTACTTTCAGTTGTGTGATTTTCAATTTTTTCTGTGTTAGTGACCTCTGCACTTATTACGGGTGGGCTTGGGTTCTGAGGTTTTATTTTGTTCCTTCTCGTCATTTTGTATAGCACTGTCTTCTGACCTTTATTGTAAATCTTTGCTGTAGTTATAACCTTCGCACGTACTGAAATTCAGGTGCAGCTCTACAAAGTTTGGACTTATCCTGCTGCGTCTGGCTTGGGTCTGGCTGCTGTGCTCAGCTCCTTCCCGCTGCTTCCCTTAAGGGTGAATGTGTTTTTCCCCTTTGGCGAGATGTTCTGCTCTTGGACTAGTTGTTTGGATCTATCCTCTACACTCTCTGCAGGGATTGCAGCTGCAGGATTACACCTCAAGCGTGAATGCCAGGCCTGAGCTGTGCCTGGAGGGGGCAAGCTGAAGTAGGGGGAAGAGGAAGCTCTCCACACACTCACCAGACCTGGTCTGCGACTTGGTCTGGGGGCTCCCGGAACTCGGCAGAAAATCCTATTCAGTGGTCGGTGTGGGAGAGGCACTGTGGAGTGGTGGTGGGTGGCCCAAGGGGCTGGGAGAGGGTCCAGCCCAGGCTGCGCCTGGGCTGGGACTGGTCCCGCTGGCGCAGGGTAGCAGGAAACCTGTGGGTTTTATTTAACTCTATCGGTAATTTATTTTGATATGAAAAAATTCTCAGTAAGAGGAGATCCCACTTGTTAATTCTTTCAGTTGATACCCATGCAGTTTCGTTTTTGTTCATGAACAGTTTGCCTCTCACTATATCTTCAAGAGATCCTCCTTCTCTCTCTTCCAGGATATTTCGTGTTTCTGTTTTAATGTTTAAATCTTTAATACATTTTGATTTATTTTAGAGAATGGTGAGAGACTTGGGTCAAGTTTTAATTTTTCTATGTAGACAGCCAGTTTATATCCAACTATGCTACTGAATTTGTGTATTCTAGTAACTTCTTGGTGGAGTTTTTTGGGTCTTCAAGTACAGTATCA
>NW_004525718.1:0-5225 GCF_000260255.1 Octodon degus
TAAAAAATAAAATAAAATGAATAAATGCAAAAAAAAGAAAATTCAGCATTCTTCCATGTAAAAATCCTAAACAAATTAGGCATATAAGGAATAGACCTCAACATGATAAAAGATATATGGCAAACACTCAGCTAACATTATACTGAATGGGGAAAAACCTAAAGGGTTTCCATTAAGATCTGGAAGAAGATAAGGAAGTTCACCTTCATCACTCTTATTCAACTTAGTACCAGACATCTTAGCCAGAGCACCAGGCAAGAAAACAAAATAAAAGGCACACAAATAAGAAAAGTCAAACTATCCCTGTTTGCAAGCCACATGATCCTAACAAAACACGAAAACAAAAACTCCAAGAGACTCTTAGAACAGGCAAATGAATTAAATAAAATTGTAGGACATAAAAGAAACACACAACTGTCAGTAGTATTTGTGTACATAAATAATACACTTGCTGAGGAAAAAAGTCATACAAGCAAGCCCATTCACAGTAAAAACAACAAAAACATTGTTATAGTTTGTGTCTAGTTGTTCCCCCAAAGCCTCATGCAGTCACAGGGTGGGGACTTCTAGAATTTGCGATTAACTCAAGATCCACTAGGATTATGGGTGATCCAAGGCTGGGATTATGGGTCTTAGTAATGCTGGGATTATTGGTGCATGTACTTCCTCCAGCCTGGGGCAGAGAGCCTGCATGCAATTTAAAAGAGACAGACTTCCTCTCTGTAGTCATTATTGCTGGTGCTCCTCCATTTTGTTCTTGCTCTTTGCTGCTGTCATTAATGACTGCTTTCTACCATGTGCACTGCCTGGTACCCAGTTGAATATGAACTGAAACCCAGTAATCGTGAGCTAAATAAACCTTTCCTTCCTTCATTTTGGGTATTGGGTATTTAACCCAGCAGCAAAAGAAGAGTAACTTAGACAAGCACCCAGGAAAAAATGTAACCAAGCAAGTGAATGCTTACTACAACATACTAATGAAAGAAACTGAAAAAGATACAAACAAATAGAAATACCTTCCATCTTCACAGACTTAAAAACATAATATTGCTAAAACATCTACATTACCAAAACCAATTTACATACCTAGTGCAACCTCCATCAAAATACCAATAGTCAGCTTGGTATGGTGGCAAGCCCTTGTTGTCCCAGCTACTCAAGAGCCAGAGGGAGAAGCAGTGCTTGAGTTCAGGAGCCTGAATCCAATGTATTAAGACCCTATCTCAAAAGTAAATAATTAAAATTTTAAATTTAAAAGTATGTACACACATGGTAACAAAATACTCCTAGTAGCCAAAGCAATCTTGAACAAAAACAGCCAAGCTAGAGACATGACAATGCCTGATCTCCTTGGGATACAGCACCGAAGAGGGCACAGTGCTATCTTAAAAACACATAGATCAGTGGAACAGAATCAAGATTCCAAAAATCCACATCTCCATAGCCAATGGATTCTCAACTAAGGCATCAAAAACATACTGCAAAGCCAGACAGGGTCCTGCAGTCCTATAATCCCAGCCTTTAGAAGGCTAAGTGGGCAATTGTGAGTTGGAGGCCAGCCTGGCTATATATCAAGTTCAAGGTTAACCTGGACAGGGTAGTGAGACTCTGTCTCAAGAAACAAAAACCTAAAGCGAAGGAGGAGGAGGGGAAGGGAAGAGGAAGAGAAGAAAGAGGAAGAAGAGGAAGAGGAAGAAACAATTATTGAAAAAGGGATAGCCTCTTTAATAAGCAATACTAGAAAATGTATGAAAAAGAAGGAAACTTGACACTTAACTCTCACTATAAAGAATCAACTCAAAATAAATTTTAAAAATCTAAATGTAAGGCCTGAAACTACAAATATTCTAGAATAAACCATAGGAGAAACACCTCAAGATCTCAGTTACAGGCAACCATTTTTTGGATAAGACCCCTAAAGCATAGACAAAAAAAGCAAAAATAAATAAATGGTATTATATCAAACTAAGAAGCTGCTGCTCAATAAAGAAAAAAACCAACAGAGTTAAAAGAACATGCAAAATGATAGAAAATACCTGACAAGGTATCCAGTACATATAAGGAACACAAAACACTCAAGCACAAAGTAATGCAACTAAAACACAAGCAACTGAGTAGACATTGCTAAAAAAAAAAAAAAAAAAAAAAAAAAAAAATACACAAATGGCCAACAACTATGTGAAAAAAATAATAATAATAACTTAGCAGTCTACGTGACTGCCTGGCAAGCACAGGGACCAGGGTTTAATCCTCAGTACCACATGTCATACAGGCCCCACCCCAGGTGCACAGTGCCAGCCACCAAAACCAGGAGTGTTTTGGCGCACACCTATAATCCCAATGCTAGAGAGGCTGAAACAGGAGGATCACTACGAGTTGAAGCTGTGTAGTGAGATCCTGTACGAAATACATAAAAAAAAAAAAACTAACATCACTATCCATCAAGGAAATGCAAATCAAAATCACAACAAAATAGTTTACTCCAGTCAGAATGAGTATATATTATCAAAAACAACAAATACAGGTGAGGATATGAAAAAATATCCTTATACACTGTTGGTGAAAATATAAATTAGTACAGCCATTATAAATAATAATAATAATATGGAGATTCTTCAAATAACTAGAGATAGAATTACATAATCCAGCTATCCCACTTCTGAATACTTAGCCAAAGGAAACAAACGTGGCACATCAGAGGCACCTGAGCTCTTCTGTTTATTGCAGCGCTATGCACAACAGCTCGAGCCAACATCAGTGGAGACATCCATAGACAGATGAATGGACCAATAAAATGTACACAGATATGTAAACTTTAGACCTAAAAAAGAATGAAATCAGTGTGCCGGGAGAACATTTTCCTTCTCAGATTCAGTCACTGCCCTTTGAAAATCCACTCACTTTGCCAGAACAGAAGAAACAATTCTGAAGGGAGCAGTCACAACTTGCATCTATATGAAGCTGGCCTGGAAACTGAGGCCAGATGTAGACAGCTACTGACTGACCTTCCAAAGAAAGAAACATTTTTACCCTATAATTCCACAAAACCGACATTCAAAATTCGTAAGATTGGAACAGTGGCAAAAGCAGGCACCTCACGTTACTAGGGGAAAGTACATTACCAAGGATTTGGCAAATAAGTACTAAAGGACTGCCATGTGCCAGCCCCCTGTTCCATGTGAACAGAAAGCCGTATTTACACATACACAAAGACCAATTTACAATGACAGGGAAAACTAAGAAAAAGATGAGATGAGAAAAAAAGCCAAAGCAAACACAAGACAAAATAAATATTAACTGCTACATAAAAGCTCTCAAAGTTGGGCACAAGTGAGAAATCCGTGACCTCCAGCTGGTACTTCATTTCCACTCAGAACTGTTGAGCATACCAGCTCTCAAGCCAAAGCTGCCACCCAGGAGACTGCAAGTGGTACAGCCTCAGTCCTCCTAGCTTACCACCTGAGCAATCATTTGGTTTTGTCCATTTTGATAGAACTGAACTATATCTGCTACATACTACTACCACAACTTTTTCTAACAAGATCTCCTCTATTCCATTCCCCAACACTCCTCTATTCTCAACCCTAAGCTGTTTCCACAGTATGTGAACCAAGAAAAAGAGAGTCAATGAAAGATCAAGTGAATACAAACACCAGAAAGAACTTAGAGGGGCAAATTATGGCTTATACTTAGGATCTACTGGGCAGTCTATCCTACACAGAAAAAGAACATCAAGAGAAAATAAAGAACGATCACTGGTTTCAAAAGTGAAACACTTTCAACTAAAAATAATGTCACCTACCTTTATCAAACTAAGCACATCTGACATCTCTTGGTCACTCTTCAAGTATCTCGTATTACTATATTCAGGCAGTCCTTTAAAATGTTTCCCAGGCCAGGTGTGGTAGTGCACAGCTGCAATCCCAGCACTCAGGAGGTTAAGGAAGGAGGATTTCTTCAAGTTCAAGGCCAGCCTGAACTACATAATGAAACTATCACAAAGACAATAAATAAATAAATAATTCTTCCCAGACTATGCCTATCTTGCCACTTAATGGCAGAAAGGCAACTCTCACAACAGCTTTTAATCTGCACAAATTCTCTAAATGAGCTGCATTTGTCCAGACATTCAGAAACTGAACAGATCAAGCACACTATCAATAAGCATACAGAGCAGGAGCAAAAATTATAAATGTGTCTTTGCAGCTTTTTCTGCATCCTCTTAAGGAAGAGCAAGCACTCTCGCTTGCTAATACTGGTACTGCTTCCTTAGTACAGGAATTTACACTTCAGACACAGGTGAGAGGAGAAAACCCCAAACACAGCATCTAGGGTTGTCGGTGCAGCTAGGAACACAGCCACTGAGGAAGAATATGACCAGCAATGGCAGCACTGCTCAGGAGTTCAAGTCCAGCAGAGCTACACAGTGAGACCCAGAAAGTAACAGCAACAATAACAGAAAGTATCATACTATAAAGTGTTGGTATAGGTAAAACATGCTGGCTACTGTACTCAAGATGCTAGTGGTCAGCGTAGAAAAAGTCAGCTCCCAGCTTCAAACTGTACAAATCTGAAGACACTTATTTTGTAATATATAAATATATTATCATATAAATATCATACAAGCAGTTTTTAGCTACATTATTAATAACTCCTTTTCAATCCCCATTACAACACGTGTCAGCATGCCATTTTCAAGCTCTTGCTCCTGCGTAGCTGCAGTGCCACTGCCCCAGGCCGAAAAATCATTCTGCTGGAGGATGGTGCTGTGCAGAAGTGCAGAAACCAATGAGGACAGCTCGCCAAGGCCAAGCGCTCTCACTGCCAGTCCAGTGGCTGTCTAGTGAATTCCATGTCAGATGGAAAGAAACAGCACTCTGTACATTTTGGCTCTCGTGGTGCTGACTTCAGTATCTGGGACTTGCTTTGACCGTAGCCTATCTCTGGATTTCAAGATCCGTGGAACCATTTTGGGTTTGGTGCCATTATTGCTCATAACTTCCATCCACTTAGCAAGCCTGACCCATTTCTCCTTTCCAGAGCAATCCTAGAAACCCAACACTACGTTTCTTAGCAGTAACAGTTCATTTACTCTCACTCATAAATATGAAACCCCTTAAGCCCTTATGAACACACTCAGCCACCTTATCTTTGACAAAGGGGCCAAACATACTCACTGGAAGAAAGATAGCCTCTTTAACAAATGGTGCTGGAAAAACTGACTC
>NW_004525718.1:9595-13591 GCF_000260255.1 Octodon degus
TTTAAAACATAGCTGCAGGATATTTAATGCTTATTTTACTCCAGTACTGTGAATTTCAAATTGAAATAGGATGAAGCATTTGTGAATTGGGTCACAATGTCAAATGCTACAAGAGCCTGGAAAATTTGACCATCTCTAATATCTTAAATTAAATGCTAATGTGTATAGCCAAAATAAATAAATAAATAAATAAATAAGAGACCCCTATGCCTGTCTTTTCCCACAATGTATACTTAACTCCTTCTTAACTTTATCTCCTTTTTTCTATAATCTTTATCTCCCTCTTTTCTTTTTTTTACCCTGTTGGTGTACTGCAAGTCAGTCTACCAGCTTACAATGACCACTTAACTACTGCCGACCCATGAGTCAGGGATCTTTAGTTAAACTGAAAAAAAATAAATAAATAATGTGCACTCCAACATATTCCTTAACTTGAGGGAACTTTTCATTATCTGCACTTAGGTAGCTGATGGAACAATGTGGAGATTTCGTTTAGCCAGGAATACAACCGCCACCGCAGTGCTGGCAAACCTGTTAGAAAGGCGTGCCCAAGCAGCCACACCAAATCCACTTATTTATCACTAGGCACCAACACTGCAATTAAACCCAAATACTGAGATTTTAGTTTAGAAAACACAACTCAGATATTAACATCTTTTATTTTAAAAGAACAACAGCACACCATGCCACAGGTTCAACACCTCTGGGCTAAAGCAAATATGTAAGTAATGCCTCAAGCTCCTGAGAGAAGATATCTTATTTTAAAATATTAGCAAAATATACAAAATAACTGAAATATAGACATTCAAAGGCATAAAATGTCAGATAAGAGGTCACAAAAATAAATTCTACAGATCAGTGGGAAAACTGCTCACAGAAAATCTTGCTCCCAAATCACCAAATGACCACAGCCAATGTGTATGAGGAAAATTCCATTATTTGTTGAAACACAGAATCTGCTTTGCTTTGCTTTTCAGTTGAGGATTTGTGAGGATGATGAGAACAGAATGTCCTGGAGGGTAAAGAGAAGAAATAATTATGCTGACAGCTCTGACTCCTGGGCCCATCCTTACATAAGAAGGGAGATAGAAGAGCAGTGTCGCAGCTGAATACGGGACATAGAGGATGAGGAAGTAGATCATCAGCTTCATAGCACCTACGTGAGCTTCCGTCTGGGGATTCCAAAAGCCAGTGGAGTTCCTCTCCATCCTCTGTACATGTCTCCTCAAGGAATGTATTAGCAGAGATGCAGAAGTCACATTAAGGATAAATTGGAATAATGAATTCAAGGCCAAAGAGAACACCAAAGTCAAAATGCCTCCGCTGAGGTCAAACAATGTGCCATTTGTCCCAGTCACAAAGTCAGAGAAATGTGATATCTGTCTGAGCACAAAATACAGGAGGGTCGTGATGAAAGAAATCAGCATACAGACCAGCAGAAGTCTGGTGATCTTTTGGGAAATAATCCGTTTCAGGAGGAGAAACACTGAGTGTTGAAAATTAGTAATCTTCACACAATACAAGCAGTTGAGCAAGGTTGCAAACCAGAGACTGCTGAAGTCCAAAAATCTCCAAAATGACAAAAAAAACATGAAAAGGTAGACTGGTCCTTCAGCATTTGAAGCAATGAAATAGAAAATGTTCAGTAGAAACAATCCCAGCATAAGAAATCTGCTGATGCTCAAACTAAACAGTACCCTGTCAGAAGAAGAGATTCGATGGTTTTTAACCCAGGTCTTATAAAGGACCAGTGTAATAAGCAAATTCATAATCATCCCTAAAAAATTTAAAAGAACAGAGGTAATAATAACAAATAGGAAGACCACTGGAAGCATCTTCACTCGAGGATTCAGCAGTTGTGGTGCTGATGGTGGGCCAAGAGAAATATTGAAATGTATAGAGCAGGCACCAATATCCAGCTAGGAAGGATGTCTCCTTTTTATTTTTCCTCAGCATAGCAAATGAGCCTTGAGTGGTCTAAACAGCAGCTGCTTTCACTGAGATGCAAATCTTCCAAGGATTGCATTACTATTTCTTCATTCCTTTCCTTTCCTTTTTTTTCTTAGAAGTGCCTGATTACAATAAAAACAAGCCTGGGAACCACTGCTGCAAGAGCACAAGAGGTAGAGGGAGATACAGGAGTCTCCAAACTTCAAATCAGAAAACTCTAGTCCAATAATTTTCCTGGCACTGTTCCATAGCAGCTGTTCTCTGAAGAAGCCACAGAATATGGTGGGAATCCTCATGCCTCTCCCACCCACCCACCCATTTTTACTCACATATCCTTGGATGAACTGAATCCAACTTCTCTCTCTTCTCCAATCTGTTGAAACTACAGTCTCCAGTTCTCATTTTGGCTATGCCAATGCCTCTCCTTGATCACTTAGCACCTACAGTGATTTGCTATTATCTAACAGATCAAGCTCAACAAGCTACCTCCATCTCACTTAACCTCCTCCTCTCATGACGATTACTTTGCATTCTTCATACGCTATATACATAAATTTACCATAATCAATTCTGGTTTTGCTTTAAAAAAAGAGCAAAGCCAAAAAATAAAAAATAAAAAATAAAAAAAGAGCAAAGCCATTTCATGTTTTCTTTATAAATCTGTACCTATGCTCAGATTGACTGGGGAAAAACAGTGACTTTTTCCTTAGGCTTTAACTGTCAAAGTACTCTGGTAAGAGATACATATATGCTTTAGTTATAATCTGGGGAGCCAAACAGTTGTCATTTCATTATCTGATTTCTTTGCACTACTGAGATTGTAAAGGATATGATATGCCTAGCAAATGATATTATGGAGAACCACAAATAAGTAGAGAGTCAGTACGGCCTCTCTATTCTAGAAGGTAGAAATCAATCACCTTGAAATCCAGGTGCAATTCTACATATGGTCAAATATATTTGCCAAAGTGACATCAAGGTAAAACACAAATAAGAACAGACTGGAAGGGTTGGGGAGATAGCTCAGTGATCTAAGTGCCTGCCTGGCAAGCGCAAGGATCTGGGTTCAATCCCCAGCACTGCATACCCTGCTGATCACCAAAACTGGGCATTGTGACACACAACTGTAATCCCAGAACCAGCACTGGGGAGGCTGAGACAGGAGGATCACTATGAGTCCCGGGGAAAAAAAAGATGTGATCATGCCAGCTATAGTGGCACACGCCTGTAATCCCAGCCCTTGGGAGGCTGGAGCAGGAAGATCACAAGTTCAAAGCTCACAGCGAGACCCAACGGAGAGAGAGAAAAAGGGAGAGATGTGATCAGGTGGTTACATTATCAGTGAGGAAGCTCATCTACTAGAAGTTACTTGTAAAACAACCACTATAGGGGGTCAGGGAGATGGCTCAGTGGAATAAGTGCTTCCCTGGCAAGCACAAGGGCATGAGTTCAATCCCCAGTTCTACCAAAAAAAAAAAAAAAAAAAAGGAAGTTGCTTAATCTCTCTGAGCTTCTGGGGAAATAAAAGAACCACTATAGCGAAAAGACTAATAAAATCCATTCTCCCACTGTATGAGATTCTTCAGTTAAACTTTCTTGTTCTGCTCTCTTTGTCAGCCTACTAAGGAAAAGCCATCAGAAACACTTTTAGGCGGGAAAAAAAAAAAAAAAAAACTCTGACCGGCTAATCACACCTTACCTATACTGAACTGTAAGTAAAGCATAAATATCTTATGGATGCTCCATGCTTTGGGCTTCCCTGAGTTTCATCTTTTATGTTCATATACCCCTGACTAAACCTTGGAATCCATGTCTATGAAATTCTTAGTAAGAGACCTGGCTTCATACTCCCAAAATTGCTGTATAGATTTAATGCAATCCCTATCAGACTACCACCGACATATCTCACAGACATACAGAAATCATTCCTAAAAATAATCTGGAACCAGAAAAGACCTAGAATAGCAAGGGCAATTCTGGGCAAAAAGACAAGGCAGGTGGCATTACTATTCCTGACGTGAAATTATACTACAAGGCTACTGTGAT
>NW_004525719.1:0-7459 GCF_000260255.1 Octodon degus
ACATCTCTTTGACTCTGCTTCATGCGATCTATTTCTTTCCTGTATTGCTCATTCAAGGAATCTGTCATTTTTCTAATCTCCTCTTTTTTTTTAATCAATGTCTTCTTTAGAAGCAGTTATAAATTCTTTTACTGCAGTGTTTTTTTCAGATTGGGTTTCCTCCCTATGTTTCTGTAGTTGATTCTTTACTTCAGATGCTATGAGTTCTGAGAGTTCTTTTTTATTTCAGAAAGGAATTGCGCTCTGATTTCCTCTATATCTTTCTGCTGTTGCTTATTTACTATCGATGCTATTAATTCATACATATGAGCTGAGCTAGTGTCCTCTGCACTTGTTCTGGGTGGGCATTGGGTTTTCTCCATATATTTCTGTATTTGATTCTTACTGCACATGTTATTAATTCAGGGATTTCTTTTTTCATTTCAAATCTGAGTTCCTCTCTATCTTTCTACAGCTGTTTCTTTATTTCAGATGCTGTTGATTCATTGATTTCAGCCATGTCATTCCCACTTTGCTCTGTGTTAGTGTCCTCTGCACTTGTTATTGTGGGCTTCGGTTCTGAGATTGCATTTTCTCCTTCTAGTTTTCATTTTGTGTAGCACTGTCTTCTGACCTTTGTGGTAGATCTTTGGTGCATTTATAACCTTAGCACCTACTGAAGTTCAGGTGCAGATCTACAAAGTTTGGATTTATCCAGCTGTGCCTGGCTTGGTTCTGGCTGCTGTGCTCAGCTCCTTCTTGGTGCTGCCTTGGGGGTGAACCTGTTGTGCCCTCTGGCAAGATGTTGTGCTCCTGGACTAGCTGGGTGATTCTGTCCCCTACCCTCTCTGCAGGGATTGCAGCTGCAGGGTTTCACCTCAGGCCTGTATGCCAGGCCTGAGCTGAGTTTGGAGGGGACAAGATGGAGTAGGTGGGAGAGGCAGCTTTCCCACTCACTCAGTGGCCCTGGTCTAGGACTGGGTCTGGGGGTTCCCAGAACATGACAGAAATTCCTACTCGGTTGTTGGGGTGGGAATGTACTACGGATTGGTGCAGGGCGTCCCATGGGCATGGAAGTGGGTCTCACCCACTCTCCGCCTGTCTGGGACTGGTAGGTCCTGCCAGCGCAGTGTATTCGGAAGGTCTTCCAAACAGTCACCGGGCCTGGGCTAGGACTGGATCTGGGGGTTCCTGGAAGGCGGCAGAAATTCCTACTTGGTGGGTGGGTGGGGGAGGTGCTGTGGAGTGTTGGGTGGCATCTTAAGGATGTGGAAGAGGGTCTCACCCACTCTGAGCCTGGGCTAGGATGTCCAATAAGGTTCTTAAGGCAAGTGGAAATTGGATTTTAAAATCTAGTAAGTGATGTAATGTGCCATGAAAGAGTACAATAGTAAGAAACTTATATGCAGCTGTATTTTGTATTAAATTGACACGAATTTTGCCCATTTCTGTCATTAGCATAAGAATGGAAACATTCTTGGGACAGGTGTCTAAGGAGAGACATGACTGAAACAGAATGGCGGGTGAATCCTCCCTTGGAGGAGGCCTCTGTCTTAGGCTCAGTGGTGACAGGCAAACAGTGCACCCAATAGTGATCCTGTCTCCTGCCAGAGGAGACTGTCTACATTTTTATCCTTTTTGGTTGTTTGTTTTTGAACTTTCTGCAAAGCTTTTTTCTGGAGGGGCTCAGTCTTTCTTGGCAGCTGCCTTCCTCATGGCGGCCAGCACGTTACTCAGCTCCTCACACTTCCTCTTGCCTCGGATGTGCATCCCTGTCCTTTTCTTGATGAACTTGGGGGCGCCTTTGTCATTGGAGACCTTGAGCAGCTCCATGGTGCATGCTCGTAGCGGCGAAGCTGCACACCTCCCAGATCATGTCACGCGCATACTTGGAGTGTTTGGTGAGGTGTCCGAGACGGCGGCTGTGCCTCGGTTTGCTCACATTCTTAGTCACCTTGTGGCCCTTGTTGAGGCCCACGGCCATGGGGTAGTGGAGGGCCATGGCTACTGTTCTTCGATGACGTTTGTTTCCTTATTATTTCCCATTTTCTATCTTGCAGTCTTCCATGTCTCACAAAGGCCATTTCCCCCTAGGAATGCCTCATGGATACCATGGAGCATTTACGGGAGGAAGGAAAAAAGAAAAAACAGTACTCACTTCGAAAGCTGAGACTTTGAAAGTGACTTCACTGCTGTACTATGAACTCTTTTTCCCTTTTTCTTTAAATGTAGAAAAGGGTGATGCATGCAAGACAGCATCCAGGGTGCGAGGTGAAACTAAAATAAGCAAAACACTTTCCAGGGAAGAGCAAAATTACTTGGTGAATTTTTACAAGGCACGAATTCATAGCATGTGCGATGTACAGGCTTACAAAACCTTCCTGTAAAAAAAAAGCCTGAAAACGCGTATGGTAATATAGATGCTCAAGTAAAACTTTCCAATTTGTACCATGTCACTGCCTTTTGACTGCTTGTCCAATAAATGACCTGAGCTACTAGCTATTGTCAGTGAAGAGGAGCAAATTGTCCTCCCGACTGCTAGAATCTTTACAAGTCAAAAGAATTCGCAAAATGTATTCAGCCAGAGAAGCAGATTGGGAAATCAAGTCTCTTATTTTTCCAGACTGAAGGCTAATTGTTAAATCACTGTGGGAGGATGAGAGCATTTTCTCTGCTCCTGACTTGCCTGAGGACCAGCTGAAAACCTGTGTTGCAGGACCTTGGCCAATGTGCCTCTGACGATGGGCCTAGGACCACTTGTCTCAGATTTGTCCTGGATCATTCCAGAAAACTGGGATCCATTCAATGCAGCCTGAATGAGACACGTGTGCTGAAAAGGTACAGAGAGAAGCTCTCTTGCAGGCTCAGAGGACCAGCTTCACACTGGGATCACTGGGGAAGGGCTCCTGCTTCCGTTGGCCCCCATCTATACCTTTCACCAGTTCAGCTTTTGTTGGGGGAACTCAAGCTCCACCAGGTCTGGAGCAGAAGTTTCCACAGAGGATGACAGGTGGATGCTGGGAAAGAAGATAGTGACCTTGGGAGGGGTAAGTGTGTGGGGAACGGATTCCCTGGGCAATGGAGGGCAGCCTGGCTCTTCAGATGGGCAGTGCAAGTGGCTCTGAAGGCTGGAAGATCGCTGCCCTCCACCAGGCTTGCTTCTGACTCTGTGGGGCTTCCCTCTAGCTTTCATCTGCAGGGACCAAAGTCACAGCACATAGAGCAAAAAGAAAAACCCCCAAATAAGGAAACCCTGTAGGCCAAAGAGCAGACTAAAGTGCACCCTTCCAAAAGCCTTTGGAGTTAAGCTGTGGGTGGTGGGGCCACGAGAGTGAGCACTGAGCACTCAGACACAGACTTCCCTGAATGGGAAATATTCTGAAGGCACCTGACAGTTTCTACAGTCAAGATATGTGGAGCTGATTCTTGCTACTTCAATGTAGAATTTGAAATATTCACTGAATAGTGAAACTGTAATCTTAGAGGGTTACTGAAAGTTCAACATTTATAGTTTCTTATTTCAATATACATAAATATAAAATATTTAAAGGGAAAGATTTATATTGCAAAATTTACTGAGAGAACTTCTATGGTGTATGTGAAAAGAAAGAAATCTGTTTTTAGCGAGACTGTGAGAAATTGCAATTTTTTATGTAAATTCAAGGGAGGTTATTTTCTTCAGATTTTAGTTGTATTTAATGTCTTTGAGGAAAGCATCAGATAACTTATTGCATACTCTTGATTCAAATTGTTGGATTTTGAAGCCTAAGTGAGATGATCACATGGTATGATTAAAATATTCTTTAAATTTCGTTTTTTCCTCACTCCTTTTATTTATAATGAGATGGAGATTGAGTGGTTTTGTTTACATTAATAAAATCATTAAATAACTTGCCCTCGTTTATATGGATGGTTGGAAATCAGTTTTGAGATCTTTGTGTTGAACGCCAAATAGTTATTTAAAATTAAAAACTTAAAACTAAGTAAATTCAAATAGTTACAAAAATGTACACAGTTAAAATTTAAATATTATTCTTTTTGTGTGTGAAGTGATAAATGTTTAACAAAACTTCAGTTTTTTTTATTTTTAGGGAGATAAAGCCAATCAGGATCATACACATAGATGATTGTCAGATTTGCTTTCCCCGAGGGTACTGAGGAAGGCATTAAATAAATCCTTGAATATGAATAGAAGCTTTTGGTTCAAAGAACTGTTTTTAACTGGTTAAGATATAACGTTTGAATCAAGGGACTGTGGGTAAACAGCCAGGATGTTTGGTCTGGGTATTGGCACCATTAACTATGGGATTCTGAAGTCAGTCATACCCTGTGAGAGTGGCTTTGCCCATTCACATATGAGAAGCAGTACTTTTCCGGAAGCCCGCTGAGGAGAGTCTCAGGCTGGATAGAGGCTACATGGCCATCAGGAATGAATGGAGGGAGAACCCAAGGAGCCAAGGCACCAAGAGGGTGAGGGGTCAGATGTAGAGTGTGGAACCAGATGGCGCAGAACTGGCTGAAGAAAGGGACTGCAGGGGCCAGAGTAGCAGAGGCGAGGCTCATAGGCACGTAGGCGTTCAGGTGTTTGGCTCTGAAGCCCCAAATGTGCTGTGCTTGGCTTCAGCTGGAGACATTGTCCGAGTCAGCTATCCCACACACAGGGGAGAGTTTGAGGATGGAACGGCAGGAAGGAATTGAGAAGGTGGGGGTGGAGGGGAAGGTAAACCAGGAGACAAGAAATGCACAAGGGATGAAAATGGATATTTCTGGTATTCTCGTTTTATTTTCTCTAAGGGCTACAGAGTGAGAGGAGGAGGAGAAGGGAGAAAGAGGAAAAGAGGTTTCGATGGCTTTGCGAGGGGAAAGAATGCAGACCTGTCAGGAAAGGCTCTGACTCACCAAGAAGGACGCACAGTTATGGGGAGCATTGTAGCAAGAGAAGATGTAGTGGGGAGCTGATTGCGTATGCAGTTTGGATGAGCACAAGAAGCTATAATCCAAATTCTGAAGCCAGGAACACACACATTTTAGATCAGCAAAGAAGCTAGTTCTAATTTTAACATCGATTTAAGGGAGATAGGACTAGAATTGCTAGACTTGAGTCGAAGACCTCATCACCTGTCATCTAATGCCCCTATTTCCTGTCCCTACTGCTAGTCATTTATGGTTTATGCTGGGCATTGCAGCCAAAGTGATCCTCACACACACACACACACACACACACACACGCACACATGCACACACACACACACACACACACACACACACACACACAAACACCCAGGACCAACGCCTGCAGAATAAAATTTAACTTTTTTAGTGTGACATTGTTTTTGCTCTTACTCCAGGCTGTCTTTCCGGCTTCACCTCTTCTCTCCTTGAGTATAGAAAGTAAAGTCGAATTTGCCCTACTCTGAGTTCCTGGAAATCTTGGGGACAGGTTTCTGTTCTGGGCACTTCCTGCAAAGTGGCATCACCCACCCAGGGCCTGCGGTCTCCACCTGCCAGGGCCATCACCCTGCATGCTGGAGATCTAGTTCTGTGCTCTGCAATCAGCTTTCTGTAGGCTACACCTGCTTTTACATTGGAAGCTGTGAACAATTGGCCTCAGCGATTACTCTAATTGCAAGAGGATGAGTTTCATACTTAGAGCCAGTTATAGCTTTATATCCACATAAGTAGCTTATGAGTCTGTCTGTCTATTCTCTCTCTCTCTCTCTCTCTCTCTCTCTCTCTCTCTCTCTCTCTCTCATATTTATCTATATATCTATGTATCTATCAATCTCAACATCTGTGTATAGGCTGATCCTCCCCAACTCCAAGAATCCAATGACTTGAATTTCAAAATGCTCCAAACCATGAAACTTTTAGTCCTAGCCCAGGCCCAGTAGGTGTGTGGGAGAGCTTCCAGCTACCCTGCACCCGTGGGACCTACTGGTCCCAGCCCAGGCGCAGTGTGGGTGAGACCCTCTTCCACCCCCTTTGGACAGCCCCCCTACCAATCTGCAGCACCTCCCCTACCCCGCCTGCTGAGTAAGAATTTCTGCCAAGTTCCGGGAACCCCAGACCCAGTCCTAGCCTAGGCCTAGTGAGTGTGTAGGAGAGCTTCCAGCAACCCCATGCTGGTGGGACCTACTGGTCTCAGCCCAGGCACAGAGTGGGTGAGACACTGGTCTCAGCCCAGGCACAGAGTGGGTGAGACCCTCTTCCACCCCCTTGGACACCCCCCAGACCACTCCGCAGTACCTCCCCTACCCCGCCTGCCCAGTAGGAATTTCTGCGGCATTCCAGAACCTCCAGACCAAGTCGTAGACCAGGCCCGGTGAGTGGCATGGGAGAGCTTCCAGCAACCCTGTGTTGGCGTAACCTACTGGTCTGAGCCCAGGTGCAGCATGGGTGATACCCTCTTTCACCCTTTTGGGATGCCCCCCATAACCCTGTAGTACCCCCCCCCCAATCCCATCCACAGAGTAAGATTTCTGTTGTGTTCCGAAAACCCCTAGATCCAGTCCTAGTCCAGGCCCAGTGAGTGTGCAGGAGAGCTGCCTCTCCCCCCTACTGGACCTTGTCCCCTCCAGACTCAGCTCAGGCCTGGCATACAAGCCTGGGGTGAAACCCTGCACCTGCAATCCCTGCAGAGAGGGGAGGGGACAGAACAACCTATCTAATCCAGGAGCACAACATCTTGCCAGAGGGCACAACAGGTTCACCCCCAAGGACAACAGCAAGAAGGAGCTGAGCACAGCAGCCAGAACCAAGCCAGGCACAGCTGGATAAATCCAAACTTTGTAGATCTGCACCTGAACTTCAGTAGGTGCTAAGGTTATAAATGCACCAAAGATCTACCACAAAGGTCAGAAGAGAGTGCTACACAAAATGACAACTAGAAGGAGCAAAACGCAATCTCAGAACCCAAGCCCACCCAAAACAAGTGCAAAGGACACTAACACAGAACAAAGTGGGACTCACACAGCTGAAATCAATGAAGCACGGCTTCTGAAATAAAGAAACAGCTGTAAAAAGATATAGAGGAACTCAGATTAGAAATGAAAAAAGAAATCCCTGAATTAATAACATGTGCAGTAAGAATCAAATGCAGAAACATATGGAGGAAACCCAATACCCACCCAGAACAAGTGCAGAGAACACTAGCTCAGCTCATATGTATGAATTAATAGTGTCGATATTAAATAAGCAACAACAGAAAGTTATAGAGGAACTCAAAGCGGAATTCTTTTCTACTAGCTCAGTTCAAAAGTATGAATTAATAGCGTCGATAGTAAATAAGCAACAGCAGAACGTTATAGAGGAACTCAGAGCGGAATTCTTTCCTGAAATAAAAAAAGAATTCTCAGAACTCATAGCATCTGAAGTAAAGAATCAACTACAGAAACATAGGGAGGAAACCCAATCTGAAAAAAACACTGCAGTAAAAGAATTTATAACTGCTTCTAAAGAAGACATTGATAAAAAAAATAGA
>NW_004525719.1:8444-9149 GCF_000260255.1 Octodon degus
AATGTAAATGGACTCAATTCACCAATTAAGAGAAATAGACTGACACAGTGGATTAGGAAACAAAATCCAACAATATGCTATATACAAGAAACACACTTAACTCACAAGGACATCCATAGGCTGAAAGTCAAAGGATGGAACACAATGTTACATGTTCCAGCACCTCAGAAAAAAGCAGGTGTAGCAATCCTATTCTCAGACTGTCTCAACTTCAAACCAACAATGATCTAGTGAAATAAAGAAGACCATTATATACTGGTTAGGGGAAAAACTCAAGAGGAAGAAGTAACATTCATAAATATGTAGGCACTAAACATGGAGCACCCAACTATATAAAGTAAATCTTAATGGACATGAAAAATCTAATATCCAATAGCACAATCTTAACAGGAGACCTTAACACCCCCTTATTAACCAAAAGATAGGTCAACCAGACAAAAACATAGCAAAGAAATAACAGAACTGAAGCAGAGCTTGAAACAAATGGATGTGGTGGACATATACAGAGTGTTCCACCCAAACACAGCTGAATACACATTTTTGCAATTGCACTTGGGTCATTTTCTAAAATAGAGAACATACTGGTCCATAGGTCATGCTTAAGTTTGTGTAAGAAAATAAAAATTATCCCATGAACATTATCTGACCATAGTGCAATGAAACTGGAAATAAATGACAAAAGAAACCAGAAAAAAACTTTCAATA
>NW_004525719.1:11976-13129 GCF_000260255.1 Octodon degus
CTAACTAAAGAAGTCAAAGATCTTTTCAAGGAAAATTACAGTACTCTGAAAAAAGAGATCATAGAGGATTTCAGAAAATGGAAAGATATTCTACGCTCCTGGATAGGAAGAACCAACATTTCGAAGATGGCTATACTCCTAAAATTGCTGTACAGATTTAATGCAATCCCTATCAGACTATCACCAACATACCTCACAGACCTAGAGAAATCATTCCTAAAGTTTATCGGGAACCAGAAGAGACCTAGGATAGCAAAGGCAATCCTGGGCAATACGACAAGGCAGGAGGCATTACGATTCCTGACTTGAAATTATACTACAAGGCTACTGTGATCAAATCAGCATGGTATTGGCAACAAAATAGACCTGGGGATCAATAGAGTAGATTAGTAAACACTGAATCCCCTACGAACACACTCAGCCACATTATCTTTGACAAAGGGGCCAAACATACTCGCTGGAAGAAAGATAGCCTCTCTAACTAATAGTGCTGGAAAAACTGGCACTCTACATGGCAAAAACTAAAACTTGACCCAGGTCTATCACCATGCACTATGCTAAAGCCAAAATGGATTAAAGATCTAAACATTAAGGCAGAGACACTAAATCTCCTGGAAGAAAAAGTAGGAGGAACTCTTGAAGACATAGGGGTAGGCAAAGACTTCATGAACAGAAATCAAATCGCACGGGAAACAGTTGAAGGAATTAACAACTGGGACCTGCTCTTACTGAGAAGTTTTTTCATGTCAAAAGAAATTACCAACAAAGTGAAAAGGCAACCCAGAAATTTGGAAAAAATCATGACAAATAAGTACTCAGACAAAGGTCTGCTCTCTAGAATTTATAGAGAACTAAAAAACACAAGGGCCTCAAAATTTAAAGACCGAATCCAGAAATTGACATCTGAGATGAACACATGCTTCTCAGAGGATGAAATTAAAGAAGCGAATAAATATATGAAAAAATGCTCCACATCACTAGCCATCCACGAAATGTAAATTAAAACAACTTTGAGATATCATCTCACCCCAATAAGAATAGCTATCATAACGAAATCACCCAACAACAACTGTTGGAGAGGCTGTGGGGAGAAAGGAACCCTTCTCCACTGCTGGTGGGAATGTAGACTGGTGCAACCATTATGGAAATCAGT
>NW_004525720.1:0-814 GCF_000260255.1 Octodon degus
GGGGAGAGATGGGCCAAATGGCACTTTACCTCTGTGGCCCCCACCGGCTCCCAACACGGACCCACATCTAATAGGCAGGAGAACATTATCAAGTCATAACTGGGGGACATTCCCCAAAGTGCCGGGCCAGCACCCCCAAGCTTCCCAGGCCATCCAGAGCAGGAAAGCTCTGAGAAATTGTCATAGCTCAGAGCTGCCCAGGAGCTGTGACATAGTCCCAGAGGAGATCTTGGGGCAAAAAGTAGGTATGGGGAAACCTGAGAAATCCGAGGAAAGTGTGGACTGCAGTTAACAATGAATGTGGGTGTTGACATCTTGCTTGGGACCAGCATGCCTTGCTGATATAGGGAGTCCATGGGGAGAAGGGAGACTGGAGTTAAGGATGTGGAAAGCCACACTCTACTGTTCCTCGTCTGTCTAAAATTTCTGAAACAAATGTTTATTGAAGAAAATCTGGATGAGCTTTCTGCCACAGCAGTGTGGGGACTACGTGAGGGTTCTGGTCTGTGGAGGCTGCCGTCATGTCCCTTGGGTCACGCATGGGGCTCCGAACTACATGAAAGTGTGAGTGTTTCTGTTTTCAATTCCTGTGAAGTGGACTTTTTAATGACAAGCGAGATAAAAATAAAGTCCTAGAACAAGCTGCCCATTTCAGGGCCACTTGATGTCACCCTGCTGGCTGCAGAGCCAGTAATCGACAAACATGAGTGCATAATTACAATAGTGTGGTAGCTTAAAATTTCTCCTGTAACTTTCCTGCAATTAAAATGAAAATAATAATGAACTGCTCAGGCTGTGGACTGCGGCCCTGGCC